>NC_056592.1:7331645-7616645 GCF_018340385.1 Cyprinus carpio
TGTTAGTTTATCATGCAGCTTTCTATTACTAGTCAGACACAAAAGCTCGGTCATAAATCTGAAACCAATAGGCAAATAGAGGCTATTTTTGAAGTTTTGGACGTGATTATACTGCTATCTAGTGGTGACTTCACTAAGTGCAGTGGTCAGTGATTATCAGGTGTTTTTGACAGAGGATTGACTGCTCAAATCAAAAAACCATGTAGTGATGACACAAAAAAAGGTACAATTATTATTTATTATATGATTCACTGACGTGCAAGTTAACACCAAAATAGTACAACCAAACTAAAATCAGGAAGGTGTTTATTGACTGCTGTCCTGGTCTCTGGTGTCGCAAAAACGAGACTGCTGACCTACATAGACGGATGACGATTAGTCGCAGATGCTTCGGTTTAGTTGATGGCTGTTAAATACCTTGTCAATGTGGCCCAAATTCAAGGGCAGAAAAAAAAAACAGGATTTCAAATGCATAACGGGGTATAAAAATATAAACATTAATTTTTACTGTTCTTTAGAACTCTAAAACACCCAGTGTTGTTCACTCATGACAATATTAAAGCAAAGAGTCTTGTGACGCAGGACTGTTTGATCCGTAAACTCTTTAACAGCAGGTTCCACCTTAGTCTAACATTCACTATCGCTTTAATTTCACTCTTTGAAGCATTTCAAAAGGCCAGAGGTGAGAGTATAAGAGACAGAGTAGCTAACATTTAATGAATATATCTCTGTGCATCAATAATGATGTAAAATGCACTGTTAAACACAAGATGTTTTTGGAAACGTAGGCTCTAGCTACACAAATGAAACGCTTGAAATGAAACCAGCCCTTTATCACACTCTTCATCAGTGAGGCAGGCCTGTGTTTGGAGGGCTGAATCACTCTTTCCAGGAAAGGTATTTACTCTATTTTGAGCAGAGTATGAGAAAGAGAGAAGATACATTTGTGTTTACTGAAAATTGATCTAACTGGCTAACATAGATGAGGTTTTGTCGAAAGTATGAATTTCATTTGCTTTGGATCTCTCCTTTTTATCACCCTTGTCAAAATTAAAAAGAAATTGCCAAATGTTATCGTATTTTACAGCAAAAATGTTTATGAATTTAAAGCTGACATGGAACTACTTTATAGTTGTCACAGCCATTAATAACAAGTTTAAAAAAAATTCTGGATCATAAGAGTGACATTTTGTATTTTAAGATATGCATATTTTGAATATTTATACTGTATCACATCACATAACTAGTACATTTCATGCAGTTTCATTTTTTTTTTTATCTGAAAGATGTTTGGTTCAAGACCAATCAGTCTTTTGACCAATGAAATTAAAATAATATTTAATTTCAAAAATCAAACTATTGTTTTTGTAAACTGTTAAATAAAAAGTTACGCTGTTATGACAATTATGACAGATTAGACAATAGCTGCTAAATAAATCATGACACAGTAGCTAGAAGGTGGGTATGGTAGGTGTGTGAAAGCCTTCGTACCGTGACTGTGGTGCCGGGGAACGTGTGTACTGTGAGAAACACAATGTCCTGCTTCATTTTCCTCCAATGGGCTGAGGCAGGGGCCACAGTAGGAGGAGCCCGGCTTGCAGAAGTGCCGCCCCTTTCTGGCACAGTCTATGTGATCGGGGCACTTGTTTGCTGGGAAAATAGAAAAGACGTTGAGAGAATTAAAAAAAACACTCACAAAAATTATATGCGTTTGAATATTAATGTGCCTTAAAATGCTACATGTCACATGCCATGCGTTTGAATATTAATGTGCCTTAAAATCATTATGCAGTAGTGCACCAGGTGTTAATGGCAGGTGAAGGAAATGTTGTTCATTCAAAGTCATCATTTCCTATGAAGCCACATCTGAATATTATTATGCCCCTTTAAAAATTCACATCACATGTACAAGGACAGAACAGAAGGAAATGACGTAAAAGCATCCCGCAGATGTTGTTGATATAGAGCTTTACTTGCATTGAACCTGAAAATTCCTCGAAGCCTTGAAAACATTCAATGGTAGAAAGTACCAAATGATATCAATGCTATTGAATTCAGTCTGCCTCATATCCTTGACTGACTCTCAACCACTCGAGAGACTAAAATCAGTCATCGGTACAAACTGAACTTGAATGACTCAAGTCGGTCCACAGATACAATCATAATCTCAGCTCCTTCTCTTCAACGATACTTTTTAATATATGCTCCTATTCTCTATAAATCCCTCAATTTTCTGTGTAATCCACCCTGTGGGGTGCAGAAGGAAACTGGGTCAGCAGCAGGTGTGTGTGTGCCGTGACGGAGCTTGTCATATTAACACTATATTAACATTATTTTTCAAAACAACAATATATTTAAAATTAATTATGTTATTATATACATACATATATATATGTTAATTCTCTCAACTTAAAGTAATTTGTATATTAGTACAACTTAAAGTAATTTTAAATTTTATATATATATATATATATATATATATTGTTTTTATTAAACTGTATTTTTTAAAGTTATTTTAGTACTTCAAAGGAAATAGGCAATGTTGTCTTGGCAACTAGGTTTTAGTTTTCTTAATATATATTTTATTTCAGTTAATGTTTATTTTAATTAAAACATTTTTTATGGTTTTACTTTTAGTCTCCTGTGAGCCTTATCAAGGGATGGTGCACATTTGTTTTTTTCTTTTGTGAATTTTGAGTAAATATTATAAGATAATGTACAGTAAATAACCCAGTGAAGATCTCTTTTGCTGTCATTAAAATGTAATATATTTCTCCATTACAATGGAAATCCGCCACTTTGCTTTATAAATATTAGAAATGGGACTGAGTCAATAGAAACCCTTATTACTTCACCAGGAATTTGGCTAAATAAATAAATAAATACAATTTAAAAACGTATATTTATGGCATCTACAGCAGCCATATATTTCATTGCTTAACAACCTGGGAGCTCATGCCATGGTAGGTATTCCTTAAAATGTTATATGATAAAGCTAAAAAGCAATTTATCCCTGAAGAAAATTAAAAGTATTTTTACTTCCAGAACCCTAGTGAGGTACTCCAAGCAAAATGTCTATTAATTCTCAGCTGCCGAGAGTAAGTGCTTCAGTGTTGTGTGATGACTGGATCTCTGACATCACTCTGACATCATCCGACGGACATCAGAAGGAACTCAGAGCTGAGTGTCAATCTAATGACACATGTTCCTTCCAGAAGAATTTAATTTAAACAATCATTCACCATCTGTCCCAGACGGCTCGTTCTTAATGGAGAATGAAGCTTAACTGGACTAATGGTCTAAGACAAACTTGTGTATTTTCAAATGGCTTACAAAAACACTTTTCATTGTTACAGTGACATTTTTATATTCACAGGCCTCCTTGAGGACGATACGTTTCCAGGCAACAATACTTATTTAAAAAAGCTGTTATGAACGCATAGAAGTGCCCTGCCAAGGCAAATGCTTCCATACACCACAGCAGGAATAAACACACACACACATATGTTCTGTATTCTAATAGACATTTTGGAAAACATTTAATTAATAGACTAGAAACAATTTCATATCAAGCCCCGGATTCTGCAGTATTTATCAAGTGGCGACCCAACAGACACCAAAATTGTTGACAAATAAACTACCTTTGAAAAGATGAGGTCAGAGATATTTTTTTATATTTTTGAAATCAGTTTTGCTCATCAAGGCTACATTCATTTAACAAAAATACAGTAATATTGTGAAATATGATTACAATTTAAAATAACTGTTTTTATTTCAATACATTCTTACATTTTAATTTATTCCTTTGATGGCAAGGCAGAATTTTCAGCAGCCTTATTCCAGTTTTCAGGGTCACACAATCCTTCAGAAATAATTCTTATATGCTGATTTGCTGCTCAAGAAACTAATTATTATTATCAATGTTGAAAACAGTGCTGCTAAATATTTTGTGGAAACTGTGATAATTGTTTTTTAATTTTTTAAGGAATAGAAAGTTCTAAAGAACATAATTTATTTGCAATAGAAATCTTTTGCACTGTCACTTTTGATAAATTTAATGCATCCTCAATGAATAGAAGTATTCATTTATTTTTTCTTTTTCTTTTTACTGACCCCAAACTTTTGACTGGTAGTGTCCTTAAAATAATCACTCAAATATATAATATTAGCATAAACTGCACAAGCCCAAAACAACCAGAATATGTCACACAACCTGTTGGCATTCGGTTAGTTTCTGCCAAGTGACAGATGAATTTATGCCAAAAATATAATAAAGTTTAAACTGACAAAAAAATAGGGAAAATGTATCTGTCTCCCAATTCATGTTTATATGAAATTCTGCATATATACATAAATCTCGTGAGCTGGTGGTGTGACATACTCGTTAAAGCTAAGAGGAAGGCGTTTGGATCGATCCCTGCAAGGATCTTGCCATCAGTTTTAACTATATCACCATTGTGCAGCTCAATATGCATTGATTTCGGCTCATCAGTTACAGAGTACAGACCACATCATCTCTCATTAGTCTTTATAAAACACCAACAGATTGCTTTTAAATCTGGACAAGGAGTCATGAGAACTGAGATTAACTGACTATTGAAGTGCAACTGTATGTGTGCGATGCACATTCTTCTAAACTCCCCGCTGGGCCGCCCACCTCCAGCCGGTAATGGACATTAATTTACACAATCAACCACAAGCTCAAGCTGCGCTTGGAAATAAGGAGGGAATTTGAAAGCAACAGTTTTTTCAAGCTACACTGCAGTAAATAAAGTTCTATTTAAGTACTGCTTGACTACTGTATTATTTTGCTGAATGTTTTATCCCAAATTATCTTGCAGCACACTTACTACACAAATGTCTTTTTGAGTGAAATGATCTTAAAGGAAAATATATATCTTTAAAAAATCGTTCCTCATGTTATTTCAAACCCATAAGACTTTTTTTGTTTTCCTCTGGAAACCAAAAGAAGATATTTTTAATAACCCAACACACAACACAAAAAAATACATTCACTCTTTAAAACAACATTGGACTCCACTGACTTACTACACGAACAAAAAACCACTGAGACATCTTTAATGTTTAATGTTTAATGTTTCTGGTTGGAGAAGATGCTTTGATAGCCAGTCCATCTCTGCTCATCAAAACATCAATCAAATAACACTGATTAAAGTCAAACCCAACAGACAACCTATAATTATATTTGGACTCTTTGAAGGACCAGCTAATAATAGAAATGAGATGCATTCATGTGTACAATCAAGTATGACATGTAGACGTTAAAAATAAAGGCAAGAGCACTAACCAGTGGATCTCATTGGACACAGGGTCTTTTCTATAGTAATCTATCTATCTATCTATCTATATAAATATATAAATATATATATAAAATACATATAATATATAAAACTAAAACTGATATGCTACATAAGTGCATTTATCGGCACTTAAGCATGGCTAATACAGTCAGATGTTACTGTTTTAAGTATTTTGTACTCATAACATGAGTACATAAATGACCTTTGCATGTAGTTTTTCAAAAAAAAAAAAAGGAAAAAAGAGAAAAGAAAGAAAGAAATGTGATTCGGTATTTTCGATTTGTAAATTATTTAAAATAAAATAATTGTTTAGTAAAATTATAACTACATGGTTATGTAATCTATAAAATATTTTTGGTTGATTTTTTTCCCTAATATTTCATATGAACTAGATTGCAAAACAGACTGTTACCATGGTTTAAAATTAATTTTAATTAATTAATGAATTATAATGTAGAATAGGATTTTGGTCTTATCACACCAATTCACATTTAAACTTTAAAAGAATTCTTCTTTGGCTGTGCTGTTGTGTTACAATCATGTAACTTAGAAATAAGAAATTAAACTGATTGTAAACATTGTTGTGACCTGTTTGTTTCCTAAAACATCTGTAGTTTCCCTAAAATAACACTAAAACTTCAAATCTTCTAAGTTGACTATGAAGAAAGATTTTGTCAAAACATCTCTGGCCATTTGCCTGGCCAAGGAAAAGTGCCCACAATTACAGAAAGATCAGCATATCATAAATGTGGATTTAAATGAATATTTCTAACCATCTGCTACTGGCTCAGAAATCATTAACCGAGCTCTGAGTGGGAACATCAGCACAGAACTGCAGCACAGCAACACAGACGACATGCTTACGTGGCAATACTGACCATTTACATTTACTTTATGAGGTAGGATGTGAATCATATGTTGTCACAAATGTTAAAAAAAATCTGTTAAGAAGCAATAAAGTAAATCTAATTTTTTCAACTGGATAATAATTTTGCAGTTGTGATAGGAGATGCCATGAACAGGAAAGTGTGGTTGGATAAAGGGAAACTCCCATTGTGTGGACTTCCTGTTGCTCCATTTAAAGTCAAGCTAAGTGCCAGTTCTTTTGTCTGTTTAATTTGGCTCTCTTCCATGGCTGCAGATACCCATGCTTCAGATGAAGTCATGTTATTAACCTATACTTTGCAATGTATGCAAATGCAAAAGTGTCTGCCAAAACACAAGGTGACACAAGGAAAACTCATTTGCAGTTTTTTTTTGCACACTGCTATGTAGTTACAAGTTTTCTAGGTGGTTGCGTTCTGGTCCAAGTCAAACAAACTCATTGCCAAGTTTCGATGATAGTCAGAGATCTCGATACAGCTTGGGACTGTTTTTTTTTTTTTTTTTTTTACTGGTTTTCATCACTTAAAACAGTAAAATCACAAAAAGTTATGTATCATTAATATCTGCGGCATTGTGCTTAAAGAAATACGCCTACATTCTCAATCCAATATCCTTGATCTGAAAATAGACCTTTAGAGTTGATTCTGAGACACTCCAAGCTTTAAAGGCAATGGGCTCACCTGTTTGCATCCATTTGGCTCTTTCTCACTCTCAGTACTTATTAACTTCATGGGAATAGTCTACAATCCCTGCTGCTATGGAAACTACGGTGTCCAGCTAACACCAGTGTTGCAAGGTAATGTGTATATATATATACGCACACACTCTACATATACACTATATATCCTAATTAAACATACATCAAAACACATTTTGTTGACAAAAAAGCATGCAGTTTCTTTAAATTCTTAATTTGAATGATTGTGTGAGAGTGAAGAAGTGTAGTAGGCAGGCTTTCACTCTTCATTTGCACAGAGTAACTGATAACGGCTGATTGTAGGATCATTTTAATACTTCAATTCTACAGCAATAAAATATTTGATCGTGGGATTTCTAGGTACAGCAACATGTGGGACATGTGAATATAGATGGATACTAACTATAGGCATCAACTAGTGAAAAGACAACCGTTCTACAACCATACAAATGCAAACAGGCCACTAAATCCCAAACCAGTCTGTTAAGTTTTGAAAATTAATATGCATCTTTACACATCCTTATTACTTAGTTTCCTTACAAAATTATGAAATAAATACAAATTTAAACATATTGAACACAAATGAGTTTTTGTTACATCAGACTGTGCTTCGAGCATCTGAGGGTCTCTTCTAATCTGCCTGGCTTGGATCCTAATTATCAATAAAAAATAAATTAAAAAAAGACACACACCCTCATTAGTGAGAGAAGTGCAGTGGAGCACGGGAAATAAGAACCCAGTTTTACGCCCACATCTTTCAATAGCCACATTAAGACATTAAAAAGTCCTGCCATGAAAACCACCCTTTTGGTCTAGAAAGATTCCGTACAGTACAGAAAGTACCTGTGTAAGTCCCAGCTGATCTAAATATACCTTCTGCATCCAAGTTGGCAACCTGTGTACTCAATGTGGGAAGACTTAAAGGGTGGATGTTTGCTGTGTGTTACAAGTTACAAGCTATGAGTCCTCAAGGGTGTGTTTGGATTTTATAGTGCATATTTAAACATGTAAACCATGTTTGTTTGTGCCTTAACTTTATAAGTAGTACACATTTTGAGTCTCACCCAGCAGAATGGCAGATAATATGGCTGCAGCTGCTTGGTTCTCACATGGTGGGATTTGTGTACAGTACGTGGCCTCATTCAGGGATCTGCTGCAGAGATAAGCCGCCGCTCTAAACGTGCGCTCTGCAAACCATCATTGTGGCAACAACAAGCTGTTTCCAGATCTCTGTATGGCCTTAGATCCTCACGTTCCCCTGAGACAGCAAGTGCAGGGTCCAATTCTGCGGTTGCCACAGCAACACAGCTAACCTTTTCTCAATCCACTCCATCACCTCCGAAGAGAGCAATGCAGCACTCAGACACCTCACACTACCCAAACACTTCTTATGTAAGTGCATTATGGTGGTGAGAACTGCAGCGTAATGGAAAGAGAATTTCCCTCTATGTGAAATAGTCTATCTCTTTTACCCTGTTCTTTATGAGAAGCTGGGTTAAGGTGGCATTTTAAGGTTTGGATTTCAAGTCTGAATGTCTAACAAAGAACTCAAGTGTTTTTCAGATTGGTATGCTAAAGTGCACAAACTAAAAGACCTTTTTTTTAAGCCTACCACTTGATTATACCAAACAGCTTCAAAAGGCAGCAATTAACAGAGCTTACAAAACAAAATAAAAGAGGGCTCAGGACATAGCCTTGTTGTACCTCAAACCTTACATCTAAATGCTAAACATTTCTGTGTTCTGACTGTATGACTGCAGGCCAAGTTTGAACAATATACTCCTTGGGTATACATTAACCAGAAATTGAAATAAACCTGAAATGAAATACAAATAAAAGAAATGAAAGAAATAATTAGAAAAACAAATTAGAAAAATGAAAACTAGAAATGTTGCCTTGATAACTAACTGAAAGAAATAATTTTAAGATGAAGTACAAAAATGACTACAACTTAAATAAAAATGAAAACTGAAAGCATAAAAATAAAAGTTAATTAAAAATATTAATAAAGACTATATTAGCATATAAATACTACTAAAATAACACTGAATGTGATAATGTCCACAAATCAGCCTGAATTGGTCAAACTGGTGAGAAAAAGACTAGATTAAAGATGAACATCCATGACAACAACTTTTAAGACCATGAAAACATTTACAGAAAAGAATGTGACTATAAATAATAAAATAAATACTACGTAATTATATTAGAAAACATAATAAAATAACACAAAAAAAATACACTAAATATTTTTGCTTTCACATTATTGTAGATGTTATTGTTTGAAGCACTGTTAAAAATGTTTTAAAACATACTTGATGGGACCTTCTATGCTACCTGGTTTTAATGAATAGAATGTTAATATAAACAGATATAATTTTAGCTACTTGTTAAATGTCCCAAGTGTTAACTAAATGCTGCTTCATTGGCTTTGCATACCAGAAAACTGAAAACATCAAATGGAAATGGAACTTGAATTTCCTTTGGATAAAAAATAATAATCCCAAAGTCAGAACAAGGAATTATAGGACTACTTTGCCAAACCTGCCACCCACCACTGAGATTATTATGATAATTTTCATAAATGCGCTCCTCAAACAAACAGACCATTTGGGGGTTGCTTTTTATAAACTGTCTACAGGTTGCTTTGCTCACGTGTGCGAAACAAGCTTGATTATTCACACATGCTCTGAGTCTGGCCACCATCTGTGAAATGACTGTATGGCTAGCAGCTCTAAGCACAGATCTGTATTACTCTGTGAAATACGACATGCTATTCTGCGGTGATCAGATCAACAGCCTGAGGGAGAAGTTCAATGTGGCAGCTCTTTTCAGAAGTCACACGTTAGAGAACAACAAACAATCTACTTTACAATGGAAAACATGCATAAACATGCTTAGGTACTGAGATATGAGATAAGAGAGAGAGAGAACGAGAGACTCATCAGCCTCTGGACATGTTACTGAACACATTAAAAACACTTAGAGCAATATGGCAGGTAAGAAAGGACAAAATTAGCACATAAATAAAAAAATATTTTTATCTTTTTTTGTTTTTATCTTTTTTTATGCTCTGGGTGCTCATTGGGCAGACGTGTGTCAATGAGAAAGCAACTGTGAGAGTGTTGTGCCAGTGTCCAGCTGTTGTCATTCCCACAGGGGTCTGAAAAAGAAGCTTGGACAGACAATCTCTGCTCATGTTCTTCATAATTACTGCACTCACATCCCACAATGCAGCTCACAAAGCCAACTATGAACCTGTCAGACTAAACTTTTGATCCAATAATCAGACACTGACTCGACGAGCATGGAACAATATTAAAACGTGGACTTCCTTAAGTCAGATTTCTAATAAAGTGCAAATGGGTCACCACATGCTGAATAAAAGCAGTTTGGATTTAAATTGTAATTCTAAAATTTATAAAATCTAAATTAAAAAAATTGTGTTTGAGTGATTGCCAATTATTGCATGATCTAAAACTAGTTTTAGTGGGTGAAAAATGCTCAAAAATTCACTATTAAGTTATCTTCTACCAAAGCTCAAATTGAGAAGCTAAAGTTCATCTTAAAGTTACACTGTCCCTCCAACATTAAATTTAATTAAGTAAAATTTAAATGAAATGTCAAGTACAAGATTCTATCTATGTCAATGGTTGTGCAATGTAAGCATCACATAATAAAAGCATGCAAATGGTGATACTATAGACCAGACTAAAAACGCAACACTCAGTTTTATTAAATATCTAAATCTATGTAATCTCTATATCCATCAAGGGGTCCCTGACTTTAAAACAGTCTTAAACAACACTTTAAAGCAGAGGAAACCAGCCACAAGGAAATTCCATTTTCTTTCCTCCTTCATGTTTGTTTCTCCACTTGTTCAACCGGATTAGGGTTTACATAGTCTGAAGCCTGTTTATTCTAACTGGCAAATATCATCTGCAAAACCTTTATAAAAAACATCCTACATATATAAGCTAAAAAAAAATTCACAGGGGCATTAATATTTAAACTCAAAATCAGCTTTGGAAATCAAGGATAACATTTAAATAGTACCATTTGAACCACTTTAAATAGTGTTTTCACATCACACTATGAAATACATAATCAATATTTCAAAACAAATGCCGTATAATAAACAAGAGCTCACTTAAGCTGCTGAGCCACTACCATATGTCAGACAGACAGACCCTTACCCGGCACTGTCGCACCGACGGCGGCGAGGATTACGCAGATCAAGACCCCGGACAGAAGGAGGGAGGCCCGGGCTCGCCGTGCGCTCCGGCTCGGGGAAAACGACATCCTTCACTGCGCTTTTCAAGTCCAGGACACCAGATAAAAGCTCCGGAGAGTCATTCCCACATCTGTGTGGGTGTGTGGGTCGGATGGACGTACACGACCGACAGAGACAAACCGGCCCGAATAAAGATGCGAGCTTCAACTCAAGAAGAGCATTAAACCGCTGCCCGCGTGGTACAGAGCTAAAGATAGAGGAGAGAGATTGCAGCAGGAGGGAGGAGGAGAACGTCCGCTGATAGACACGCTACAGGACAGATTAGAACAGCTACATGCACCAGCGGGAGGATGAATGAGCTCGTGACGCAATGACGCTGACGTGGATGGTTCTTGTTTCAGGTGAACGAGCATTCTGTTACTAACAAAATTAGAGATATTTCAGTTTTAAATAAATAATTATTTGTTCCGGGATAATTATATAATAATTTATTTGATGATAAAAAATAATTGCAGAGCATGTCATATATAAATGTTCACAGTGGGAACTTGCAATTAAAGGAATAATTCACCCCAAAATGAATATTTGCTGAAAATTTACTCAGATTGAGAGTCCAAACAGCTGATAAAAACATCACACTTATCCACACGACTCAAGTCTTTCTTGTGAAAATCTAAAAAATTCAAAAAAAAAAAATTAACTAAAAAATTTTTAACCCGAAAAAAAAACAAAATAAAAAAAAAAAAAAAAAAAAACAATCCTAATATTGCTTTCTTCAGTAAAAGAAAAAGTCAAAAAAAAAAAATCATTCATAATATTGCTTTCTTCAGTAAAAGAAAAAGTCATCTAGTCTGAATCAGGAGAGAAATGCAAACAGATCAAACAGATAGATCAGTGGTTATTATGGATTATATCCTCGTATTTTCATCAGAAGCAACAGTTTAAAGTTAAAATGCCTAAATGATGGATTTCTCACAAACACGCAGCTTCTCACTTCATAAGATTTTAATTGCTGGACTGGAGTCAGGTGTATTATTATTGGTTTATCAGCTGTTTGGACTCTCATTTTGACGGCACCCATTCACTACAGAAGATCCATTGGTGAGCAGGTGATGTAATGCTAAATTTCTCCAAAATCTGTTCCAAAGAAGAAACAAACTCATCCTCATCTTGGCCTCATTTTGGGTGAAGTATTCCTTTAACAGCCTCTTAGAGTCTTTTCAGTAAAATGTAAAAATGTCCAATGGCAAAAATGTACAAAGAAAAGTCTTGAAAATTAAAAAATATAAAACACATGGCAGTGTGCCCCAATCTGGCATTAATGATAAATACTCTAGTGAGAAAAAAGTTCAACCTTTAAGTTATATTTGAAATGTATGTCAGTGTGGTGCTTTTGTGTTCCACTATTATAGCATAAATATGATACAGAAATTTTAGTCCAGAAATTAATTTACTGTATTAGACTATAACATTATAAATAAATTAAGAGTAGGAAAATGAATGGTTAAAATGGAAATTATAAACATGTTTATGAAATTTCATGCTTACTGATAGTGGCACCTAGTGGGCAAAGTTTCCACATGCAAATTGTTAGTTTTTTTCCTCATGCATTGCCTCTTGAGAACATGAATGAATGAATGAATGAATGAATGTACAGGCACAAAAACATTTTTCCTGCATTTTTTATTATGCATTATATTCTTTCTCCCACGATGGGGTATCCAGGGCTGTTGCCATCAAATGGCTCAATAATGTCCTTGCCTGAGTACTGATAGAGATAATAAACAGGTATTAAACGCTGTAAAGATTTATATTTATTTTTATTTTTTTTGATCACCACAACCACAACCTTTGAGACTCAGGTGAAATCAAATAGTGAGACGTGCAAGTGTTTTAAGAAGCAGATACCTCAGGTCTAAGAGACCTCTTCAAATTGCTTGGGTTCAAGGTGCGCGGTCTGGATGGAGGGAATTTATACAGAGGACGAGCCACTGTGAACCAAAGAGATTCAAGACAATAGAGACATGAAAACTTACAAGATGCATGAATGTATTATGATATCTCAGTGAGGTTAAAACTGAATGTTATAGTGCTGAGACACACCGTGTGTAAGGAGATTTGTGCCGCTTGCTTACCTGTGGATGGATCCAGTCCTGGGACTGAAGGCCAGGTAGGATGCACATAGGAGGTCTGAGATTTTTCTACAGGGCTTTCTATGGTCAGTTTTGGTAGTGTCAACTGCAAAAGCACGATGCCAGAAACAGTCAATGCTAGACAATTCCTAGACTTTCACTGATAAACCAATAAAGATGTTTACCACCAAAGTGGGACCTGAAAGTGTTTTAAGATACCTCTGTTTTGCTTAGACAAGATGTTAGATGTCTGGATGGTCGGAATTTGGCCAAAAAAGGAAGAACCACTACAAAACATATGGATTCAAGACAAAAAAGGAAGTTAATTGCCTGTTTGTTTGCACCAAGTGCAACTCTAAATTTTAAGGAGGCATGCAAAATGGACATATCCATGAATATGCTGTGACATCTAACGGAGTGATTAGTTAAAATTGAATGTTATAGAGCTAAGATATATGTGTTACATATAAGATACGTGGATCACACTCACCTCTGGGTTGATGCAGATTCTGGAAAGAAGGTCCAGTAGGGGGCGCAGTGGAGGCCTGTGGCCCTCTGTTGACACTTTTTGGTAGTGTCAACTGCAACAGGATTCACTCAAAATATATTTATTTATATAAATTTCAGGTTCAACTTTTAGCCTAACAGCTAATTTTCTGACTTAGAGAGGCATGATTTATTTATTGACACATGCTAACATTTTCTTACCTTTTCCTTACGATCTCTTCTCGCCACATCAGGCCTTTCGAAAGCTAAACCAATAAAAAAGTAACAAGTTTAAAATGTAACACTGACACACTGTCCTTATATATATATATATATAAAAAAAAACCACTTACCTGGAATTCTGATACTAACTCCGTGGCAAATCATTCCTCTGAAAGTAAACTTTGAAAAATGAATATGGAGTATGAGCTGATGTAGTCGATAGATGTGGTTTGTACCTGATGGACTCGTTTGCAAGAAGAAATTATTTCGATGACAAAGTTATCAAAAAACCGTATATCATAGATAGATAGATAGATTTTGATATCTTTCTTATCGAACTCAATTTTAAATATCCAGTTTAAAAGTTAATATTTCGTCAAAAATAAATAAATAAATCAAGAAGAGACACTAACCTGAACTTCCGACTTTTTCTTAAAGCAAAATGTTCTGATGCTGTTTGAGTGATTGAGTAAAAGTTGTAGACTGACTCGTTTGTAAGACTTACGAAGACAAAATCTTAAAAATCAGAATCTTCAGATAAACTACAACCTAGACACTGTGCTATTGAGTTATGTATGACGCCACAATAACCGAATACGTCACCTCAATGTAAAACAATTCTATTCGAAGACACCAGGGAAAACCCTGTGAAAATAAAACATTTAATTAAAATCCTGTTCAAGCTACTTTATTATAAATCATCTATCTATCTATCTATCTATCTATCTATCTATCTATCTATCTATCTATCTATCTATCTATCTATCTATCTATCTATCTATCTATCTATCATTAAAAAATTAAATCGCAGCAAAATAGATACAATTAAGGGTCATATACTTGATTTTAATGGCAAGTACCAACATTTCATCAGTCAATAGAAAACAGCTATCAAAAAGATGCTATGAAAATCTTGTTCTGTTACAGCAACAGAATATTACATCACTTTGGCCCTCAAGAAGTTCTTCAGCTGACCCTTATAACAAACATCATCTGAAATTAATGTATAAAAAATATCTTAAGAAATAAATATAATCCCATCTAATATGTATTATGCCCACACATGGAAGTGAATCAGTCATAAGCCCTTTGTGAAACAAGAGGTACACAGGTTGACATCCTTTTGAAAACAGCCATCAGCGACACAATACAAGGTGTACATTATAATTAAGACTTGAAATGGAAAGGTTTGTGGCTGATGTAATCGTTCGACAGCATGCTATAAAGCGATAGATTGTATTAATCTCTGAGCTACATTATGGCTGTGTGACACTCAATGCAAAAGCTAGTCTAATAACATAGATGGATTTGAAATATTCTCAGATGATATGTCGAAAGCGATGAATCTAGTGTAAGCAGCACCTCTAGTGTGATGGTGAAGCTGTACATGGGACAATGGAGGCTGTCAAAAATTGCTAAATTAATTTAAATATATATGAATAATCGTCATCATCACCCTGACAACACAAATGATTTTCTCATTGCACAAAAACAAATGTAAATATCACTATATAATCTGCTTGCATCCTGGGCCTTCATGACAGACGCATGTTTTTGGTAGAGGAAAGGGCATGTCTCTCTCAAAAATGTCCCTTGATCAATCACTGCATGAAAACAGGCTGAATGCATTGGCTGCAAATATGCACACATACACAAATACACAGATTTAGTATTGGCACATGAAGAAATGCACAGAGTCTGTGACATAATGATAAAGGCCACCGTCCATGCCTTCCACACACACATGCAAACATGTTCAATTCATAAATCACTGATTTCCCTGATGTATCTGTATCGAAAACATGTTAAACTGTGTTTTACTGGTCCATTCTCCCTCATTTAAACACTGTTTTTTGGGGTTTGGTCATAGGAGCCCTGTGTTAAGGATGTCCTGTAGACTTACACTTTAAGGATGAATTTAAAAAAAATGCACAGGACTGACAACCATTGATCCGCAATGAAAGAAAAAGACAAAGAAAAACATTCAAATAAAGTCTGATCCACATAAAGTGGCGTGAGAGATTCTTGTACACCTCTTTAATACCCAAAACCGATTACTTTTCAATTGTAGACAGACAAGAATCTATTGCAACTTCCACGATATCAGAGAGATTGGAGCTCTCACTCTGTTCAGATCAATATAATTCCAACTATGCAAGATAAGACGATCTTAACCAGGGGAAGATTGATGGTACAGTCCAGGCTTAGCAGAAACATTTTCCATAGCACAGCCTGCATTTTCTGATCTGAGATCGGTGACAGGGAGCAACAGCCCTGTGTTCTGTGAAGGGGACCGTGGTCACAGCTGATCCAGCAGTCAGGGGCTGCTCTCAGGGTCTTTCTGTGGAGAGCTGCAGGTGTCCTGGTTTTTACCCGTCAAGGATGCGCCCTCAGTGTCCGTCTCGCTTTGCTCCAGCACCAGCTGGATGGTAGTGCTTTCAATCTCACCCTCAGCAAACTCTTCCTTTGCTATACGGAACTTAATATTTAACTTCTCAGGTTTTTCTAAAAGGAAAGAAAAAAATATATTTAGAAGAAATCGGCTTGCATCTTTAATCTATAAATTGTACAAAAGTAAAAGACAAATAATCATGTTATTTAGCAAATGGTTTGTTAAAAAAATATATATTATAAATAAAAAAATTGTTAAAAAATAAAAAGATTTTCAATAAAACCAGTTATTTTGGTCATTAAAATTTCCAAGATGTATACTCATTATTTAGGCAAATTGTTTGTAAATGATAGAGAATCTACAGTAAATTCCTCTAAATTCTAATATATCTACTAAAAGCAATAAAATCTTACTTAAAAAGCAATAAAAAAGCAATAAAATAAATAAAATGGCAGCAAAATAAAAGAAAAGTGTCACTTACAAACAGTTTATTTGCTGTCTCTTTGCTGACCAATGAGTGTCTGCATTATTTGCTGAAGTCAACAAACTAAGAGTACACAAGTAATCTATATTCGGTAGTTTTGGTCAAGTCAAATACCTTTTCCTAGTTGTTTCTCTTTGGGCAGCAGGAGGACATCCACATTGTGATGTTCTTGCAGAGCGGCACTGAGTGTGGCTCCCTCTTTACTGAAGAGGAACACCAGGGGAACTGTGATGTCCTCTGTAGGTTCTCCATCTCCAACCATCTGGAACAGTGGAGTCTCAGCACTGCTGCTGCCCTCTCTGTGATCTGTGAGAACATTGAAAAAAGAAGGGTCCAGATTCTAAGTTGGTGCGGAGAAATCATATGCCTAGTCTGTAAGTAATGTTACACTAGATCTCACCAATGAAGATGACTCCGGTGGCTCCTGCTTCCTGTAGGCGCCGAGCTTTGGCAGCGAACATGCAGTCTCCCCTCAATGCCAGTGCTATGTGTCCCGTGATCTCTACTGCATTTTCAATCGGGCCACATGCTGTATAGGGAACACTCTTCACAATACTGCCTTTCACCTAAGAGAAAGACACAGAAGAGACAATAATTAATTGTGGTAAATGTATGTCATACCTGCAGTGAGCTCAAGCAGTTTCCATATAGTTGCTCACCCCATGCTCTTGTTTGGTAAGATCCATTCCAAACTTTGCTGGACCAGCCGTAAGCACTGTTCGACCCAAAAACGGAGGGGAAATGAGCTGCACAATTAGTGGCACCACTTCCTCATGCTCAGGTGTTTGGCTCACCTCAGCAACTAGCTTTAACTTGAACACACCCTTCTGAGAGTCCTGTGGAGAAAGAGACAGATGAAAGAAGAAATAAATCACAGGTATTCAACAGGTGGTCCCAGTGTTATTTTTAACTAAAATCTAAAAGTTCTTAAAAACAAATGAAACATTAAAAACAATAAAAAAAAAAAAAATCTAAAAGTTTGTTGAAACATTAAAAATACTAAAACAACAATAATTTAAAGATAATTTGAAATGTATTAAAAAGCAATGCAAGTTTTAGTTCAATTACTACAATTATTACAACTACATCCAAAATAAATTAAAAGTTAAATATAAATATGAAAAAGCTAGAACAAACTAAAATGAAAAGGTTACACTGGGTTCCTGTTATTATGTAACAATAAAATACCATTATTACTATAATAATATTAATAATAGGTACATGTAATATCAAGGTTTCTGCAGGATTTTTAAGCTCAAATTTAAGATTATTTAAGATTTTATTAATATAAAAATAAAAATTACACCATAAAATAAACTGCTTATATTAATCAAATTTAAGATTATTTAAGACCGTTTTTAAGACCTGCTTTTATTAATATATTAGTAACAAGGACACTGTAAAATAAAGTGTTAATCTGGAAATATACAAATAAAAGCTAATTTAAAAATATTGGTAAGTCCAAAAACAGTATATAAATAACAGTAAAATAACACTGGTTGGTCCGATGAAAGGAATCGTTCTTGGCGATTCACCTGAGAAGCTGAGCTTAGGCTGGCGGAGACCAGCTCAGTAAGGGGCGTCAGAGAGATGCCCATGCTTTTCAGAAACTCAACTGGCTCCAGGCCTGTATCATGAAGAGGCAGTTCAATCCCCCTGTGTTGGAAAAAAAAAAGGGGTTAGGTCTTTTTCTCTTATACATGCTGCTCTATGATAAACCTGTAACATGTGACCCACCTGACAGGTGAGGGCTGCTGGGTTCTTCCCAAACCAGTGAGGTATTTATAACTGTCCCTGATAGTTTTGGCAAAGGTGGGGTTGTTAGGGAACAGGGTTTGAGCACTAGGGCAAGAGTATGAAAATAAATCGTCTTCATGAGCTTGAGGTTCCTGAAAGATACACAATGATTATGAGACTTTTGAAACTGTTTTATTCGCAAATGTTTTATGTAATATTCCAATTTTGGATAGAAACATTGCTATTTTAGACATTTACAGAAAGTTGCAGTTGCAGAGATGATCACATTGTGGGGATTTAAATCTTTAAAACCAAAGTCTGAGAAACATTCAGTCATAGACAGAACATCATTTTGAAGTCCCGATGGATGGAGAATAAGGTGATCTCTTACCGTGTTGTTGGTATGACAGGAGGGTTGGGTCGTAGACAGAGATACTGGAAGCAAATGAGCCTCAGTAGTAAAAATATAATCATCAATGTTTATAGGCAACTGGCTCTTCTCTGAGAAGAGCAGGTAGAGGTACTTAAACATCTCAGCTAGGAAGAAGGAATCCATCCTTAAAGTGAACAAACATAAAAATTATTTTACTAATGCTGCCTTTCAAAATTATTCTAGATATGCAATGATGCAAACAATATGGAAGAATTACTAACAGGACTCTTACCTGTCCTCATGTGTTCCTGTCCTCACATCCTGTACGGCGGCGAAGCCACAGGGGACCCGAGCGTGAGTGTTCAGCTTCTCCACTATAGACTGGCCTACTTTCAAGTAGTAAGGATCACCTGTTGCCTAGAAATGAGGCGGAAAATGTTATTTAAAAACAATGAGGATAGACAAAATAACTAGTTTGACAAGTCAACCGTGACCTTAAGCACTGTTCACACTGTGGCATTCATATTCTGCTGTATCAGGTGGTATACCTACTTTGTAAAGGAAATATGTGCTTTCAGCAAACTCTGGTCTCAACGGGTGCTGGCCCCAGTGAACTCTGAACTCGGTGGTAAAGGCCTGTTAGAAGTCATATGGAGGATTAATATTGAAAATACTGTAATATAAGGCAGTGATCTCTGTAGATTGAGGATGTTTAGGTTTAATTTGACTTGTAGTCATCCATTAATCACCTCAGGGAGGAAATTGTGCCGTTTAGTCACTTGGTACAGCATCTCATGCGTCTCAATAGCAGGTTTCAAGTCTCCTCTCAGCACCTGAAAGATATTTTGGTATATTTCATTGATTATTTTAAACTTCAAATTGAACAATTGTCCTGCAAGCCAACGGTTTCATACTTCATACTACAAAACGAAACAACATTTGGCTTCCTGGCTAAACACTTGACCTTCCATTGAGGTTAAAGTTGTTAAAGGACATTTGACAATCAGTGAGCTTCTTATTTTCTTAATGTTTGTATATTTGAATACATCACAGAAGAATCTAAAACCGTGACTACTATTCTTGTTACACCTTTCATATACCATTAAGTTTCAATATCAATGCTGTAATTTTAAAAAACTTAGCAGCCAACTGGCCATTAATGTCAATTTTTACTCAATCAACATTAATTTTGGATCCTGTCTCCAACATAAACTGATTTATATTCAAAACTATCTTTTGAGGTGACTTGGAATAGAGGGGATGAAGAGGTGAACCTGTAGTCCAGGGAAGAAGGCGAGCAAGGAATCCATCCAGCTTCGCACATTTACGGTGGGGTTGTGCATGTGCACGTTGAGCAGCAGAGGAGGTTGGCTGATGTACTTCATAATGGCACTGTAGTGCTGTTACAATAGACAAAGACAAAGTCACATGGGCAGATAATAGATGTAAAACAAGCTCTGTTGGACTAATAGAGGCTGGAATATTTCTGGAGAATAAAGAGCCCTTACTGTGTTGAATCGGTCAAGGTACACCTTGTCCCCAAGAAGAATATAAGCTTTCATCAAGTATTCATAATAAGAGTCAATTCCAGCGCCAACACCACTATCTGTAATGAGAAACAGAGAAGGTACTGAAGTGAATATCGTCTCTGTAAGAGTGGGATTAGATGTGGTAAAAGAGTTGAATGGACATTTTTTACTTTGTAAATGAAATAGAAGCGCCAGTGAAAAGCCTGACCTCTGCGAACCCAGTCTCCATTGTGGATGTTGATCACAGTGCCGACAAGGTCACTTCCTCTTTGCCTCTTTTCCCAGAGGACATCCATAGCTTTCCTAGCATGTTCCTACATAGGATGCATGTTGAACAACTTCTTAGTACATACTTCTTACTGTCTGAGTCTTAAGCTGTTAGATTCTATTAGTAAGAAAACATGCTGGATGTTTACCTCAAATATTGGGTCCCCGGACAGTTGGCTGAGAGCTGCAAACTCCAGAATCATGGTGCCTGCACAAGCAGTGCACGTGTCTGACTCCGTTCCTGTACGAGAAAGGGGATTGACGACTCCATAGCGCAAATTTACCTGAAGAGGAAAATGAAAATGCTTTAAATGAATAAAAATATTTACAAGAAAGTTCGGTCATTTTAATTAGCATAAAAATGTTATGCTATTAGTGTCAGATATTTTGATTGTGATGTAAGCTGCGATATGCATGAGATGTATTTCATCTCTAAATTCAAGGATATTGATACAATGTCGGTAGTATATGTAAATGAACATTGAACGATTTCAAAGTATCCAAGTTTTATTAAAAGTCTTTTTCGCCAGAGGTGAATTACCACTTTGTGAATAGAATAGAAGGAGAGTTATATTCGAATCAATAGTGTTGGAGTTACCCGAGGATAAGGAAGGCCACTGGTGGTGTTAAAGGCAGGCAGGAGGCGGTAGCCCAGTTCTTTAGCCATGTGTAGCAGTTCATCTCTGTACCACTGCATCCTCTCTCCACGCTGCTTTAGAACATCTGCCATGACATGTGCACCCAACAAGCCACTGGAAGAACAGGGAGAAGATTAATCAACAATGCATTTCATGGAGGAAGTCAATAAGAACAATGAACTTAAGAGAATAAAGCCTGGAAACCTAATTATATGCCCAAAATCTACTGTATTCCTGATCACTTATTTTAAAATGTACAATTTTTTAACATAAGATAAACATATCCAAAGGTAGAGAAACATCATGATCCGTACCCCAGCACGCGGATATTGGTCTCAAAGACAGAGACGACAATGTCATTATCAAATCTGACGTCTTGCACGGTCTTCTTCACAGCCTCCTCAAATTCATCCAGTTTGTTTAACAACTGCTCAAAACACACAAAACAACAGTTTAGAGGCATCTATTATTATGTCCCTTTTATTGATTTGAATAAGCATGTCTGGCTGCTTAAATAAACATCATAAGGTAATACTTAGTTTTTTTTTTCAAAGATTTAACTCACCACAAGAGTATCTAAAGAGTCTATTAATGTTAAAGAGAACCTGTAAAGAGAGAAAGAGAGGTTGCCAATAATATCTCAAAGTATCAACACAGAACCTCTTTATTGAAAAGCTGATCCAAGACTTTTCAGATGTCCCATCAATGTTTATATTAATCTTTGAACTAAATATAGCAAACTGACTAGTCATATTTCCAGAATCTAACTAACATTTCATTACAAAGGTCATGTGCAGCAAAGGTTTTAATAAAAATGATAAATGTATTATGAGCTTGACTCACTTTCCCAAAGAGTCATCAATGTCCCCTCGATTGGGCTCCAGCCCTCTCACCCTTCCTCTACAGCTGAGGGGCATCAGCTCATCTGCTGGGTAGGCATAGTCCTGAAAGAGGACAGGAGAAGATAAGATGCATCTCAAATGATAACAGATTAATAACAGACACATTCATTCTCACAATTCCAAGTATAATTACTACGGTACAACAGTTACTTTGAATGTTAGTTATTTAGGTCCAATAAATGCAAATGATTCAGAAAAACGATGTTTTTTGATTAGTGAACTAATTCAAAGCTATTTCTGAAACATAGGTATTTACTCACCATGTAACTGTTATAGGCATGATCAAACATCTCTAGAATTTGGTCCCTACAAAAAAAAAATTTAAATAAAAACTTAAAAATAGTGTGCAGCAGTTTCATATCGCACAGGGGGGTAAAAAGTCATGGAAATATCCATGTATACTCAGTTCAACTCTGTTAGTAACTGTTGCAGAAGTCACAACTTCAACAAGTCACAAACAATAAAATGACTACAACAAAAAACAAAACAAAACAAAAAATAAAAAAAAAATAAAAATCATACATCATCTATGTGCTTATATATGTAATTTCATAAACAATTCAAAATAATATACAGTTCAAAATTCGGGTTAATTTCCCCCACAATTTGACATTTATAATGTTACAAAAATTAATATTTCAAATAAATGCGGTTCTTTGGAAATTCCTAATTCTAAAAAAAAAAAAAAAAAAAAAAAAAAAAAATTGTATCAAAAATATTAAGCAGTACAATTGTTATCAACATTGATAATAAGAAGAAATAATGATAAAAAAAAAACGTTTCTTGAGCAGCAAATCAGCATATTAGAAAGATTTCTGAAGGATCATGTGACGCTGAAGACAGGAATCACAGGATCACAGGAATAAATGACATTTTAAAATACACTGAAAAACACTCACTTGATGTTGTAATATTTTACAATATCTAAGTTTTACTGTATTTTTGAGCGAATAAATGCAGCCTTAAAGAAACTCATTTCAAAAACAAAAACATAGAAAAATAAAAATAAACTTGTAGACCCCAAACTACATAAATGTAGATATATGTATATGGTGTACCCACAAACCAAACGTCTGCTACTGTATGTCCACACCCTAATGTTACGAAAAGGTATTACATCTTGGTTTCAAGACGGACCACACCTCAGCAGTTTAAAACAGGAATTAGCATGACAGCAAACTAAACCATAAGGCTGAATCAGTTAAATTGAGTAATGCTTTCCATCAACATCTTTGTGTTCTCAAGCAATCTTCTCCCAAAACAAACAGTACAAGACACAACCACTGAAACAATGAGGTCATGTATAGAATTACAATCCAAGAACACATAATTGGTGTACTAATAAAAGCAGTGTCATACAAAACCAAAAAAACATGGAATTAAAGTACATGGATAATGTTTACCACTACAGACCGTCATCATCCTCTAGGCATCTGTAAGTCACAGTTTGAGTGTAAGGCAACAGACATGTTTGATTAGTGGGCTGGAATCAAAGTTTCCAAACTTAATGTGCAATCTTACACAGGACAATTATAAACGTCTGGTTTGACGACAACACCAGTTAACATAATCATACGACCTACCATCAATCATCAAAATAACCATGTAAAACCTCCACTGCGGTTAAACTCACCTGATCTTGGACTTTTCCTCTGCAGTCATTGTCTGTCCATCTTGACCAGTGACTCCAATCAAAATGCAAGAGAAGATCACAGCTACCACAGCCATGACAAACCCACCACAACTATGCTTTTCTCTCCTGATCCAGTTTCCCCCCATTTAAAGAGGTAACAAGTTATGTTTTTCGAAACCCCTGCTTTTTTAGCCCTCTTAAAATATAACTAACCCTTTATGTAACAACAGGCCGGTCAATGTTTAATCACTTCTTATCTTGTCCTGTGCAGTTCGTTGACATTAGTTGATTTAATTATCCTACCTTAATGGTCGTATTTAACAATCTCCAGAAAAACTGAAAACAAGTGAATATGTATTTGGGATAAAAGCGCCGGACAATTTCTTTGTTTACAACACTGCTTGTACTTGTCGAGCTAACGCCGGCAAAAAACCAAACCACCAAACTAATTCCCATCACAAAACTACTTTTGATCTCGTTAGTCCCTCTTGAAATCTCTGGACACATATCCTGTCGAACTGACTGCGTCCAGCTCTTGATAATCTCCATCCCATCTAGATTTAGCCCCTCATTTCGCGGCCGGAGTTTGGTTTAGCCGACTGATCAGCCTCATCCGGGCGCGAGCTGATGATATCATCACCAAGAGCCGTCGGCCACAGCAAAAATTAAAAAAAAAAAGTATTGTATTTTTGCTTTAGATTATTTATCTTGTATGTGTATATATATTATCTTTAAAACAAACGTAAAAAAAAAAAAAACCTTTCTTTTTTTCCTTTGGATTATTCATCGTATTTATTGTATTTTTGCTTTGGATTATTTATCTTGTATGTGTATATTGTATATATATATATATTATATATATATATATATATATATATATATAATATATATTATATATATAATATATTATAAACAAATATCCTTTAATTCAAACATCCAAACGATTTTGTATTTGTGAACTCCGTCTTCTTGCCCGTTAAACTGCATTTATAAAGTAATTTAGATTGCTGTGTAGTTCTAATCGAGTTTTCGGTCATTTCCGCATCGCAGCGAGAGAACTCCAACTCCCAGAATCCTTTTCGTTGCATATAAATAATGCCTCGTGATGTACTGGCACTGTCTTTTGTTTGGGCTGAGCACTTCTCGGCTGTTGGGGCTGGAAGGGCACATTAAAATGTGGCGAATTTGGCTGTTGAGGTGCAGGGGATAATGAAAGTTGTATTTGTGCCGCTACCGGGTCGTGTACCTGTGTTAAATTTCCCCGAACTCATCTTTAGTGGACTGCACGCGGCTTCACCATGAATGTAAGTTGGACTCTGTCTACATGTATGTAAGTTTATTGATTCCACGCATGTAAATTATAGTTAGTTTAGCAGTGCACTTCAAAATAATGTATGGAACTGTTTAGTTAATAGCCTTTTTAGTTTTATTGTTCTTGTATTTTTATGCTGTCATCTACATATAACTAAATGCATCTGCAATCCAAGACCGTGTTGGTGGGTAAAAAGGTGGCTGTTTCTTACTACATGGACATGCATATTTCATTTTAATACATCAGTGGCGTGTTTTATTAATAGTTACTTAAAAGGACAGTTCTTTCAAAACATGGAAATTACATTTATCCTCACGCTGGTCTAAACCTCTATATAAAGGAGACTAACAGCCTTATTCAGCATTTACTTTTATTCCTTTTAATAAAAAGGAAGGTGACGACAAAGGCTGTTATTCTATCACATCTCATTTTGTGTTGCATGAATAAAAGTAGTACATTTTGTAAAAGTGTCCAAAATGATTCTTTTGACCTATTTTTTCCACTTAAGTTGACCAGGCCACAGCATTTCACAGAGCAAATAAAAGATGTATTCATGTGAGCGCTTGCACAGCTGCTCCGAGATAACACTGGGAAGTTTTTGATAGGGCACAGATGTATCAAAAGCCACTTGTCTCCATTTTGCCAATGCAAAACTATCTCCAGAAGAAAAGATATGCGGCGCAGGACACAATGTGCAGAGGAATTTTCCAGTGCTTGGAATGGATTGGATGGAATTCCTAAATTTTGCTTATAAATAAAAAAAAATATACACACAATTAAATAAAGCAATTAAATAAAATGTTGATCTGGAGCGTAACAGGGACCTCCTAGTATACTTTAGTTCCTGCAGAACACTTGAACACTTGTTAGTACAAGTTTTAATGTGTCAGTCTTCAAGGTGCTGTTTCCTGTAATGTGACAGTCATGAGTGAATGGCAAGGCTTCCTCCACCACCCTTTTATGACGTTTTTTGACATTAACACCTGCAGAAGAAATACAAAAAAAACCAAAACAACAAAGACAAAAAACAAACCATTCATATCACTAAATAACTTTGATATGGATAATCATAGTTAATCAGACGTCCAGGATTGAACAACAAAGACATGTCCAGGATTGAACTTCATAGACTGGTAGGATTGTATTACCCGTTTCGACAAGGTAATGGAAGTGTCATTAACTTCTGTTTATAGACTCTTCCCACGGGATGGGTTAACAGTCTACCCTCAGTGGAAACATGTCACTAATTACAAGCCTGCTGATTATGTTCTTGTGTTCGGTCTTTTGCAGATGCACTTTGAAGGATCCAGCAACGTCACGCTGTTGTTTAATTTCTGGGATGTGCGTGGGCCTGCAGGTACATGGGGTTTTACGAACAAGACTGAACATGATCATACAATGTGCATAGATATGCAGAATGACAGTTAATGTCCCACCAGACCAACTTGCTTTTTTTGTACGCTACATCACATTAAAGGGATAGTTCTCGCACAAATTACAATTAGCATTTACTCCAATATTATTTATAGTATTTTTTTTCTATTTCTATTTTTTAATTTTTGTAATTTTATTACTTTTAGGTTAATCACATATTGTTCCAAATCAGCATTAAAGGGTTAGTAGTGAGTAGGGTTGGTAAGATCTTAAATGTTTCTGAAAGTATCTTAATGCACACTAAGGCTGCATTTGTTTGATAAAAAATATTAAATAGTAATATTGTGAAATAATATTACAATATAAAATAACGGTTTTCAATTTTATTATATTCAACCACTTTCAGCAGCTATTACTCTAGTCTTCAATGGCACATGATCCTTCAGAAATCATTCTAATATGCTGCTCAAGAAACATTTCTTACCAATGTTGAAAACAGCTGTGATTGATTTGTAATATTTTTTTTTTGTGGAAACAGTGATACATATTTTTCAACTTTTATTTGAAACAGAAAAATCTTGTAAAATGTTAAATGTTTTTACTGTTACTTTTGTGTCAGACTTATGTTATTATCTTGATTTCTGTCTACAGGAATGGTGCTGTCGGTCTTTGTAGTTCTACTGCTCACCGTGATCTACGAGCTTCTGAAAGTTTGGAAGATCACTATTGGAAAAAAGAAGCAATCCTTCATTACACATCCGTCTGCTCCGGTGTCATTCTCACCTGAACCTTCCTGTTTCGCCCCTGACATGACGTGTCAAGAGGGGAACTCTTCTCTGACCAGCAGCCCCTCTGAGATCTCTTTAGCTGCCATCGAGAATACGGCCGCTGCTGCAGACACCAAACAATACTTAGAACAAAAAATACACCACACAAGACACTAATAACACACGACTGGGAAAGTGTTTTCCAAGAACTGTTATGATCTCAATCGTATCAAAATTGGCTAGGTGGAAAGATAAACAAACAATGACTTTCAATCATTTATACCTCTAGCATTGTAGCTTAATGAATCTCTGCCCTCAACAAATGTCATTTTGTCTCTTTCTGTCTTCAGCTGGCTTCTACACTGCCTCCAGACTGCTATACACATCCTGCAGGTGACGCTAGGCTACATGCTCATGCTCTGCGTCATGTCTTACAATGTGTGGATCTTCCTGGGGGTCATCATGGGATCCGTATTCTGACACTTCCTCTACTTAACCACACTGAAGCACATTTAAGAAGAGATGAGAGAACGAAAACACGAGGTGGCATCTCAAAATGTTCATCTGAGTCGACTGTGGACTCTAGATCAGGAGCAACAGGAAACATTTTTGATTTTATGATGCCAGGTTTGTGTGGCCATGATCAACAAGACATGCAGATAGGGATGATTCTCATTTTTAACATTTAAGGTAGTATTTTAAAGATCATGCATGAAATCTTATTTAATGCAAGTTTGGTGATAACCAATTGTAAATTTGGTTAAAAACCAACTTTCAAAAGTGTTTAGAGGTTTGATTTGAAACCTCATTGGGAACACAATATCTTATTTGAAGAATGGTGTGTTTAACACATTTGATTTTAGGTTTGAGGTTGTATGACGTGACTTTGTTCAAACAGTCAGCGCTGTACTTAATGGAGATGTGCCTCATTGACCAGTTTTATACTTTCTACAACTACTGATGTTATTAATAAGTTAATATTGTTACACAATGAATGTTTAAATTTTGTTCTCCGAGACTTGCTTTAATCTAGCTGCAGGTTTTCTGTTATTTTGGGAAATCACTAGTTTTAAACCTTGCAATGGGTTGTTGTAAACTTCCTACATGAGTCGAGATCAGGCGTTCTTGTGTAATTCTGAAAATTACTACTGAATTGCAGAACAAACAGTGATTGAAACAAAACTCAAATTCATGTGGCCTTAGTTAATGTTCACCTGCAATACAGACACATGGAAACTGATTGACTAACTGAGAACAGAAATAGATCTACAATCCTCACACAATAATTTAAATGCACTATAGTTTTTAAGATAAATTAATCTTATTTGCAGAATGTATCAAAGTTTCATAAATAAATACAAAACTCTGATTTTATGCTTGAGAAACATTCAATGTTGAAAAAATTTCTCAATATTTTTGTGGAAACCATGAAAAAAATGTCTCAATATTTTTGTGGAAACATAATACTTTTTTTTTTTCCATGAATGTTCAAAACAATGCAAAAAAAAAAAAAAAAAAATAATAAAAAAAAAAAAAAAAAAACTTATATATACTGACTCCAAACTTTTTAATGCTAGTGTACATTATATGGTAACATCTTGAATTTGCACAACATGCACATTTCAAAATAATAGTCATTTATTTATCCATTGCTGCCTTACAAAATGAACAGAAGATGCAGAAAATAATCACAACACTTTTAAAATAAATAACAGAAAATAACCAGTGAAATATGTGTGAAGCTAAAATATGTTGCTTCGTTTCAAAAATTAGCAGAAAACATTAAAACATAAATATGTCCAGTAATGATTAACTGTTTTGAGAAGTTACATGCCAGAGCAAGCCTTTGCCCACCCGTCCTGTACGACACCTCAGAATTCCTCACATTCACGCATCATGAGTTAAGCTCCCCAAAGTTCCTCTATGATTTCCACAAAGCTACTGAACTAAGATCAGAACTGACTCAGAGGATTTTTCTACACCTACTTCAATCCTTTGCTCTAGCTGCAAATGGGTAATGATGTTTCACACACTTACAGGTGGAGGATGTGAATCTGGTCACAGCATGTCAGTGAGCACTAAACGCACATTACAGAGTGTTAAAGCATTCTATAGAAATAAGCTCACTTTAAATATTTTTAAACCACAAAGAAAAAAGTTTACAAGCATTAAAAAGCAAGCTTAAATTTATTTGAATGCATTTTGCAGAGTTATTAAGTGCTTAATTACGCTGCATTAATAAATGTACAATTAGTGTTTGAATATATTCCTCAATTAACGGAAGGCAAAAAAAGACTAAAGTTTCAGATGGCCCCTATGAAATGGAACTGTCAAAGTTATGACAGTTAGTTTATGAAACCTCTGCCACATAATTAGTGTGGGAGTCATGAGTTACATAAGAAAAAAAAAAAAAAAAAAAAAAAAGCACACAAGGTCATATAAATCTGTGTATATACTGTATGAGAATATTCTATATTCAATATTCACAAAATGTCTAAATTAAATGCAAGAACAGAAAATAAAACAAATAAAAAAAATAAAATAAACATCGACTTGATTGAAATATCAACCATAAAGTGTTGCTGATGGAAAGCAAACAAAAGTGTCTCTGCAAACACGTCTTCTATCTCACTCAGAGCAAGCATCTATCTGCTGTGGTTTCAACTTCCGTTTTCTTTTCTGAAGCATCACAAGTAGCTTTGGTGTCTAAATCAATGCTAGTTTTCACTCCCTCCACCAGAGTTAACATCACCTGCTCTGCGTCCACTACCTCGTCCCCCGTGTCAGGCTGAGGCTCCACTTCTTCTACATTCTCATTGGCTGGAGACTGAAACCCACTGTCATCGTGATGAAGAGGGCTCGAGTTGGTAGAGGTTTGAGCGAACTCCCCATCTGAGTCAATGGCGCCTTCGCTCAGGTGCTCACCGGGGTCTTCCTGGATGGCGATCTCGATCTGTTGAATGGCGCTTTCAATGGCAGATACACACTGCTGCTCTTCTAGAGCCCGTTCGATTTGTGTGGCATCTAATTCTCCCTCAACCTTTTTTGGCGACTCCCTTGACACTATCTCTGTTACCGTAGTGATGTGCTTCACCTCATCGCCCTCTTCCAAAGGCAACATCCTGTTGGTCAACTGTGAGCTGTCTTTTTCGACAACTTCCAGCACAGGATTTATGAGGTCTCGAATCTCAGTGACACTCTCAGGAGAACCTGGCTCTTTCTCGATGGGTACCTGCTGTACTGGGTTCACAGGCTTTTCTGTTTCAAGATCTTGTTCTCTCTGCCCTTCGTTCTCCTCCGGGATGCCGTCCACTCCTGGAACTTCCTGGCAGGACTCGTATGGCAGAGGCACCCCGTCCAGTTGGATCATGGAGACGATCTGTTTGCGTTTCCTGTTGGTCACTTCGCCACCTTGCGTCTCTCCTTTTACTCCTCCGAACTGGCCAGCCCAGTCGATGGTGTCCTCTCCCAGAAGATGCAGGTTGGGGTCACTGTTGGTCAATACCATTCTCTCTACATACAGTTCCTTCCCTCTACCGAACCCACCTTCACACACACAAAAAAAATCAAAAGGAATGAGTGGAAAACAGGTATGGTAAGGTATGGAGGCTGTGCTCTGTTGTGCTGAAGGGGCTGCAGACACTCACCCATCATGATGTCCTTGCTGACTGACTGCAGGACAGCTTCCTCAAAGATGCTCTCTACTAGTATGAATCTAGAGAAGTCCTCAAAGATCAGCTCCTTGAATTTGGGCAGATCCTAGGCATCAAAGACAATTTTCCTCCCATTTAAAATACGTTTCCTCATTTGATATGAAATTTTGATATCAATCAATCAAAATAAATTCTTAATTAGGCTGTATCTTCAAAAGATCAACAAACTACTGCTACTAAAATTATCAGCAACAAGATAAATTAATAAATTATAATAATAAATGTTTGGTTACAAATAATAATAATAAATATAATAATGGTTGTAGTATTTATAACCAGATGATACCAGAAAATAATAATTATTATTAGTAGTAGCAGTAATCAGATCATTTATTATTTCTATAATCATTTTATTACAAATAATAATAGTTATTATTACTATTATTTGTATTCTTATTATTCTTATTATTAATTACATCCACAACAATAATATTTTATACTATTTGGTTACAAATACTACTACCACCACCACTATTATTATTATTATTATTAGCAACAAGATCATAAATTAAATATTAATAATAATAATAATAATAATAATAATAATAATAATAATAATAATAAGAGATTAATAATTACAAATTCTAAATGATCTAGTTACATAATTTTATATTATCTGGTTACAAATACTACTATCATAATCATAACCATTATTATTATTAGCAACAATATTTTTAATTTTTTTTTAATTCACATTTGAATAAATTACACAGTCATAATATTAATAATAATTATGTCTTCCCACATTTTTAATATCTAGGTCATTTAGTCTCTTTTGGTGACATTTTTTGGCCCCATTAACATCTGAGAAATATTAAAAGAGCAACACAGTAGGAAAAATGGCATATTATCATAAAAACAATTAAAAACAATAGAACAAAGGCACTGAGGAAGGCTGATTTCTTGTACCAACCGGCGAACACGATGTGGAGAGCTGTTTCAGCATGTACGGTATGATAATTTGAAGCAAAGCCTCCCTGAAGAACTTTTTCCTCACTGTGCTGCTGTCATAGTCATATTTCTGCAGGACACAAACAAACAGAATTAAAATGAAGACGTCTTTAAAAATGCTCTAATATATCAAGGATCCAGGAGCTGTGTAACAAAACCCATTTCAGCTTTGCAGGGCAGAGTAAAGACCCAACTAACGTACGTACTTTGAGTACTCGGTCCTGACAGCGCTGGATGGTCTTGCAGAGATCCTCCCCGCTGTGGCCGTCTAGACTCTGATGGACCAACTGCTCAAACGTGTGCACTGCGTTGTCCATTTGCTACATTCATCAACAGAGGACATTTAGGAAGGCAGGGTGACAGATTGTCATCACCTTTGATGGTTTATTTGTACATTTTCTAGATTTCTAAAGGACAAAGGCTATTTTGGAATAACATACAAAATAGCATTTTGCATAGATAGAATTTCAAATTTTTTAAGTCTCAGTAGAGTCTCAATTACCAATATACCTGCAATATCAGGTATTACCCCTGGGTGGCGCTCATCAACAATAAATTGCTTTCTCTTTACTATTCTTTAGCCATTTTTCTCATTGATTGATGCTCTTGGCCTCAGTGCTAAATCAATGAGAATGCTTGTTTAATTTTGTTTGTAGGCACCAGAAAAATGAATGTAGGCTATGGAATGATTAATATCAAATCAATTTCAAGTGTTAGCACCAAGTACTGCAAAACTTCAAGAAGTTTTAGATATTCAAATGGAATATTTAAAAATGACAATAACAGCGTGGGTCTAAGGAAAGCCACCTGTCTCATGAGGATCTGAGCTCTCTGGATGAACACAGAGGGACTGGACACGTCACATCTCTGCTGGAGACCTTCAAGGTTCAGCGCCTCCATCTTCTCATAACAATTCTGCATCTTCACCGGATGGAAGGCCAACATGGAAATCTTGTCCATATGCTAGGGATGCGTATGGAGAGAGGTTTCGGAGTTAACTATTGCTTTAAAAAGGCTCTGCCAACATTGTTAAAGTCCTGCCTCACCTCTCCCAGTTTCTCCCTGCTGCTATCGTTCATTGTGTTCTTGCTGACCTCCACCAGCTCACGGAAGAGGATGTCCCTCACTTCAGAGAATCCTCTGCTGGTGGGCTCCATGAGGGCCTCCAGGATGGAGTGGATGTAGGGCTGAACCTTGCTTCTCACAAGCTGTTCAATGCGGGGTGAAACCAATGCTAACAAGAGGATTAGACAAATATTAGCAGACTAGTACGTCTCTTATAGGGGGAAAACCCCCACATATTTCATGTTAAACTCGTGTTTTGTTTAATCACGTGTAATTTCATGAAAACTGAATATTCAGAGCATATATGAAACATGTGTTTGTTTTCAGGTTGTGAGAGATATCCTGATCTACTCATGTTTAAATATGTGTCTCACGTCACAAATTTTTTCAAAAAGAATGCTCTAGAAAAGACTCAATTAAAGCTTAAGACTGATCACAATGACTCCAGGCCACATGATGGCCCCTGGTATCTGTGAACAAGTGATTGTAGGAAAGCACCTGTCTGTGTGTCAAAACAACCACTATTATACAGTAAGAATAGAGAAGCCATCACAAACACACAGATGGACTCTAAAGCAATTTAGAGATTTGTCCAAATCCTCAAAAATATGCCATCAAGATCATTTTGCTAATGTTATTTGAAAAGTGCTATGGGTGAAACACAATCCTTGCCACAAATGACACAGGAAAAATGTAGTACTTTTGCCAAACCTTCATTATGGCAGGACAGTCTGTGCTTTTTAGGTTAAAGCCAAACTATGTTGAGCGAGACTGAATTCCAATGAAAAAAGGCTCATGTGGAAGAATGTAAGACTGAAATAGTGCTTTTTTTAAAGCAACATCAGAAGTGTGTGGCCATGTATGACAGAGGCTAGAGGGAACATTTGTAATCTGTACAGAGAAGGTTGCTTGGCTCTTCTCTTACCACGGATCTTTCCAGAAACGTGCTCTTTGGACGTGATGATTTGGTCCATATCTGTGCGTAGAGCAGAGTCCAGACGGGGGCGCTCCATCTCACATACTTGAGCCAGAGCTTCGTGTTGAGTCTTTGTCTGTGACAGCACCTGTCTGTAAACTGCATCTGAGATCTGACAGGGTAAACAAACAGATGATAAACAAACCGCTGCAGATATACACATATGTATAAATTAACTCCTTAATTCAATAAGGTCTCAACTGATTCCATTTACAGCTCAGGAATCTACATATGAGAACCAACCAGCATCCAGTCCTTCTGTCTCTGCTGTAGTTTTCCTTTCAGCCGAGGTACGATCAGATTCTTCAGTTCAGGGTGCAAAGTCTCCATCACCAGGTTAGCAAGAATCTAGACACACAAGCACACAGATGAAAAAGCTAGTGGTTACACGGCAACTGGAAGTACATTTAAATAATGATGGCAGTATTTGAATAGTGCTTAAGAAACTGATAAGACCGCTTCGAGAGCATCATTAACCTCATGCCAGCAGCTCTATGGTTTTGCATGCATTTCTTCAGTATCTACGCCATCACAGACTGATGACTGTACGATGTCAAAACTATAAACTCCTGAAGCACAATGCTTTATCGTTCAAATCCATAACATAGACGCCCATCACAGATGGCTGCTTTGTTCATGCTCACTGTAGTCCATGCAATGACAGGCAAAACAGAAACAACCTTTGATGGCGAGAAACGTGTTTGCATGAACAAGACCGCTCTTTTCATGTGTGTTTTTAGGGATGGGACAATTGATTTATCATAACACACCACAAACATAACAGGTTCACTGTCTAAATATTAGGATTAGCGCACAATTAAAATGAGAGAGAGAGAGCGAGGTGGGAGGTGGGGGGGTCATGAAGTCAGAAAGAAAGAAAGAAAGAAAGAAAGATAAGAGAGAGAGAGAGAGAAGAGAGAGAGAGAGAGAAGAGAGAGAGAGAGAGAGAGAGAGAGAGAGAGAGAGAGTGAGAGAGAGAGAGAGAGAGCGAGAGAGAGAGAGAGAGAGAGAGAGAGACCAGCCACACCATGCACATACAATCAGGGGGGGTCATGAAGTCAGTGGAAGGGGCTTTTTTACGACCTGACAATGACCGACACATTTGTTTGGGGTTTATTAAATGGTCACCTGTAATGCATCCAGCCACACCATGCACATACAATCAAGCACCTCTAGATCACACTCATTTATGTGAGTAATGACTAATTGAACTCAAATGACTGCTATAAGCTTGGCTGAACAAACTGTTATAAATAACTATATGGAGAAGTTAAAGATGTTTGGGTGAGCAGCAGATGAGTTCAAGTTCCTCTTAAATACATGTGCTTCTGACAGTTTCATCCGACAGTAAATAGTACAGAATTGCTCGCCCCTCCCCTTGCTCAGTTTCCATAGCAACACAGGGGCCAGGTGGGCAGGAACACCATGCAGACCCCATGACAGAAAAACAAAAAACAGACGTCCCACACCCAGCAGTAATAACAGCCCACACAGCCGTTTCCAGTGTGGTGTCACATCCAGGCTGACCGTGACGCCCTGTAACACTGCTGAGGGTGGAATGAAGAGGAATGGCCATGCCTCTCACACATGCACAATGTCAATACCTTCTTTATATACACAACTCGTAGCACTTTCCCTGGTTAAATTAATCGGCTTTATACACACGCAAACACACAAAAAGCACATTCATAAGATACATTTCCTGGGTGTGTTCTGGAAGGAAGCAAAAACCCCCCGAGCATTTAAAGCCCAAAACAAGCAATTTCTTAGGATGATTTGTGTGTGCTTTTGAAGGAATATTCCTGGTTTAATACAACCTAAGCTATAAAACGAAACACTTCTGATGCCGTTGATTACCACAGAAAAAACATTTTACATCTTCTCTCAGTTGGTAAAAACAAACTTAAAAACTCCTTAACAATAATGCACACTAAGGCCCCGTTTACACTATTGTGTTTTCATTTTAAAACAGCGTTTTAGAATGAAAACGATCCTCGTCTACAGTGACGTTTTCCGCTGCGTTTCAGAAACGATCTCCGTTTACACTACAAACCTAAAACGCATGTCACGTGACAATTTGTGCTGGTACAGCCATAGATATGAATAGGTAGATTCCCTATTATTTAGATCGCAGAAGGATCTACGTGCTTGAAGCGATCGAATGGGGAATGTACCTATACATCTATTGGTACAACAATGCGCCTGATGTTATTGTTTACACGGTCGTCAATGTTACGCAGAGCGAATGTGGGCAGCCAAGCCATCGTTTTCAAAAGTCTCCGTTTTGGTCAATTTACACTGAAATGCAACCCCAAAGTGCAAAAATAAACATTTTATGTAGAGATGCATTGATACACATAATTATTTGTATTACAAAAAAAAAATAACGATTACAAAAATAACAATGCTCACATTAAATCCAGATCAACTGACACTAAACATTACATGCAGTGGAAAAATACTTTAATTAAAAATATACACATATTCCTTAAACTAATGAAAATTAGTATACAAGAACTAAACATTTAATACTTGACATACTTTGATACTCCAAATTTTATGTAAATGACAATTTTATAAAGGGAACAGAAGAACTAGGGGGGAAAAAAGTTGTTCTTGGTGTCTAGGGAAGCTACCATAATAGATAAAATGAAAACACTATTTTCCATTATGGGTCCCCTTTACGGGCACTGCATGGTTATGTGTCTGTGTGTTTGTGTGTGTGCGCGCGCATGAGAGCGTGAGATCTAAGGGCAACCAGCACCCAATAATTTTAATGATTGCCTGTTTGCATGTTATTCAAATCTGTGTGTGTACATGAGAAAGCGAGCAAGATAGACATTCCTAAATCTATTAGAAACTAAAGGTTATTTCTAGCACATTATGACTAAAATGAGACGGCAGGATAAACCACACAGACCTGACCATAACTCACTAATGACACATTCTCAGCCGTCTCTCTGCTTTGCGGTTTAGACATTATTGAGGGTTTGTGCTGCTCCAGCACAGTAGAGAGCTTAAATACAGAGTGATCAGTCTGATTCATCAAGATAAAGCTTTAAAATAGCTAGTCTTTTAGAAATGGGCTTCAGGTCAGAGGTAAAGATGTAAAATATTGTATTTGGTGTGATTGTGTGTTTAAATTAGTTTGGGAGGGAGAAATGGGTCATTCAGAAAGATGAATTCTTATAAGGTCACAAATACTAGCACATTTAAGATATGAACACTTATTCAAAAATTTTGCTCTGAGGTTAGCCAGCCATAATGGGTCATTTACATAGAAGTCTTAAAGGAACAGTACAGCATGAGTTTAAAGGGATAGTTTACCCAAAAATGAAAATTCTGTCATTAATTACTCACCTTGATGTCATTCCAAACCTTCGTTAATCTTTGAAATACAAATTAAGATAAGAATTTTAATTTTAGGGTAAACTTTCCCTTAAAGAGTCACAGAGTTTCTAAGGCTCATATAGCATGGAAAATATTGATCTAAAAGTAAATAGTTTTTTTTTTTGGTGCATGAAATCATGACTAACATTGTAAATAAGAGAAAAATAAAAAGCTACAATATAGTCTCTTTAAGAGCTTAAATGACAGAGCCAATCCTGATACTCTTCCACCTGTTTTTACCTTCTAAAAAACAGCTTAAATAAACACCTGGTGGAAGTTGGTTTGGCATGGTTTCTAGCTTTTTCTAAGATGCAGTGGTGGAGCTAGAGATTTATACATGGGGTGGCCAAGGCTAATTCAGGGGGTCATAGACCATGACAGAAAATCAGTGTAATTCCAACCTAACATTTAAAAAAAAAAAGAAAAAAAAAAAAAAAAATAAAAACGATTGCGGATTCTATCATCTGACTAACCAGCGGTTGGAGCAAAACATCTAACATTAACTTATACAGTGAATTTTGTAAATGTTGTTCAAGAAACCTAAAACTTCAACTTACTTCAAACAAGGCTGCCAAGTTTAAAGTTCAGCCTGGAGCGAGAATTATTCAGGAATACAGGTATACAAACTAATTTTTATTAATTATAAGAAAAAAAAAAAAAAAAAAAAAAAAAAAAAAAAAAAAAAAAACTTATATGCAGTGGCGGATATGGCCAAAATTCACTGGGGGAACTCTAAATTAAAAAAAAGCAGGGTGGGACCTTTCAGATGCATTTAATTAATAATACACAAACCTTATATAATCTATAGTAACATTAAACTTATTTCATACTGCAATTCTGCACCTGCAATTCTGGCCAAATTAAAGATATGTTGTGTGTGAATTTGAACGTTATAAGCATCATTAATGACCTTCATAAAAAAAATAAAAAAAAAAAAAAAAAAAAAAAAACACACAACAAACACTGATTTGATTAGTGAAATGAAAGAACGATGTAATAAAAAATTACAATGATTATTGTCTCTAATTGGCCTGTTTAGCAAAGCCCTCAAAACACTTATTATTTAGTGGTAAATTTTTGCATGATTTGTAGAATATATTTAATTGTTTACACTTTGCCAGAATGTTTGCAATTAGTTTTTTTAAAGGGTAACATGACATTGTTAAGAACTCGCTTATATGCTTACATTTCTTTTCAGGAGCATTTGTGCTCCTGCTTAAATAAATAAATAAATAAAGAAAGAAAGAAAGAACACCTTCGAAACAATGACAGAAAGGAATCTTCCCATTATAAGGTGATTTGACTTTTTTTTTTAAATCTTTTTACTGCCATTTTTTCTAACTTTATTAAATGTGCCAAAAAAATTAGATTTACACATGTTTATCAAAAATTGTAATTAAACAAATTCAACTAAAATGATAAGATACAATCATGAAGTATAAGTTACCAGTCAAATTAACCATCAACAATTCATCTTTGCATGGCACAAAAGAGCACAAATGTGGAATATTTACAGACCTTTTGACAAGACTCAGAGGTGGCATTAATGCATAATGTCAATCTCATAATGTCAATGTTATGAGATTAATGTTAAATATAAAGTTTTGAATATAGAAAATGTTAAAGATTTAAATGATTCAATTTATACTTTAAAAATTAAACTGAATCTGCCAGTAGGTGGTAGCAAGTCAAAGTCTTGGTTACCGATTCATTTGTTCAGTTGATTTGTTCAAAAGGCTGTTTCATTTAGGAACAAAGCAAATGACTCCATTTATGAATGGGTCACTGAATCATTGACTCACTAGATTTATTCAAAAACACAGATTCATTCATAAACGAAACACCACTGTGTTTGAATGGAGATGAGCAGCGGCTCAGCTGTGAATTTATTTGGAACTATTTTTGTTGACAATAGAACACAATCAGACAACAGTGTTCCTAAAATGCAAGTCACTTTAATGTTAACTTTTGTATAAAATCAAAAATGTATAAAACTGTTGTATGAAATCAATATCACATTTGCTAACTCCCTTTATCATTAAAAATCCGTCACCCATCTTAGTTCAGTTCATCGCAATCTCACAGACTTGCATTTTAATTAATGAAGCTCTCAACACTTCACACTGAATTTATTATTTACATCGTCACTACACTGTTTGTTAAAATGAATGACAAACTGCAGTCTGCTTTCACGATGTGTTCTGTGAGGAGCAAGATGCGCACAGATAGAAAAGCATTCACTCCCAAGACTCCGTCCCCCCACGTCCCCACAATTAGTAAAAATGTAATAAACGTATTTTTTGCAAAATTCTCCTCTCTAGTGTGCATTTTTCTTGCTAGTATATGGACACTGAATGGAGTTAGCAGAGGCTGGAATGTACACCGGACAAGATGAAGCACGATGCGGCACACCAGACACCAGATTACGATTAAACAAAGAAAATGAGATAGTAGCATATTAAATTTTGGAGTGGCACCTGGGTTGGCCGTTTGGTTCCGCCACTGCTGAGATGATCATTTATGGTCATTAGTTGGTCTAGATTTTTTTTCTAGATTGCTCTGACATTTTTCAGATATTCCAAATGAATATGAATGAGCTTCACCAACCTGTGCTTGGTTTCCACACATCATGTCCCAGGTGCCGTAGTGACCCTTGGCCTGCCTGTAGAGTCGCAGGGCGTCTGTGAAAGCTGGTGTAGCTACCTTGCACTCTTCCGACAGTCCTAAAAAAAGGTCAAGAAACATGACATGTTATAGAAGCGTGTCACATGATTACCTACGGCACAAGGGTTGCGCCTTGTGCCTATGGCCAAATCACAGCCATGATGATAAAGAGCATGTGCTATTGCTCAAATATTCAAGGCTGTCCACCAGAGGCGTTTCCAAGGACGCAAGGGAGGCAGTACCTCCTCAAAATATTGGATGAGAAAAACATTTGTAGTGCCAAAATAAAACACCACAAATACTACAAAAAATAACATTAAATAGTATATAAATTACTTGTTTTTCCTAAAGAATCCCTGTCCAACAACGAAACCAGCAGATAAAAGTTACAGCGGGAGTCTATGTCTCTCTTGCCTCCCCTGAGCCCAACAGACCTCCTAAAGTGTGCGGTGAATTTGGTGGTGGGGTGACTGAGAATGAATGGGGGAAATTCACATGAGAGGAGGCAATGCCTCCATCACAATATGCTTGGATATGACTGGTTATGAGTAAACAAGTAAACAACTTTCACAATTAGATATAACCACTTTCTTACGTCAAAAAAGATTTGAAATGGCCTGAAAACATGATCTTTGGGAGTTTTTAGTGAGTAATCAGCTTGGTGAAATTTAAAGTAAATCTCTCTTACTGTGATCAATATTTACAGCGCTTTGGTTACTGATGATTCAAAAAATTCTAAAATATTTAGCTATTAAAAAGAATAGCTGAACATAAGTTCATAAATAAAATGTTTAAATTGTTACTGCCTTGAGTTATTATTTTGGAATAAATGTAAACTGTTTAAAAACACTAACTTGAGATTCATACTTGGATTTATTATATTGTTAATGTAAAAATCTAAAATAGAATCTATACCATCTAAAATTTGCACTAAGAATATTAATTTAGACAGTTTTGCTTGGTTGGCCTTAAAAGTTTTTGAATTCAAGACAATCAAGGAGAAGTCTGAACAATCCTTACCAGCTTCTGATTGTTTATTTGCTGGTCCAAGCTGGTGACGACCAACTTGGACCACCTCATGTACAGCTGGCACAGCCTGGTTTTTCCAGCAAGGAAAATGAATAGATTTTAATAAGTTGTGCTCAAGAAAAAGACCTGCACTAAAAAGACCTCATCTTCACATTCAGTAAGAGTCTGTGGATGGAAACTACAGCTACCACCACTCAAACAGAGAATCCACAAGAAAAACACTTAAATGGAGATATAATCACATGGCACTGTAGTGAATATGGATAATGTGCTAGATGTAGGACTGATTGTGTAAAAGCTGTATATTAGAGGTGATGAAAGAATCCAAATTTACATGATGATGGACATGAGAAATGAGCATTGGCAAGCTGCACAAACACTCACAAGGCAGGAGCTGCTGACGGAGAGTGTGTATATCTGCGTGCTGCAGTAAGTTTCAGATTGGCCGACACAAAGACAGGAAGTCAGCAGAGATGGAAGGATGGAGTGTGTAACAGTCTGTCAGAAACAGGAAATCCACTCAATGTCCATTTTCCAAGGGGGGGGGGGAAGAGGCTGAGACAGAGAGAGAGAGCGAGAGCGAGAGCGAGAGAGAGAGAGAGAGAGAGAGAGACACACACAGAATGGAGGAAAGTAGAAAATAACTAGCTTTTCTTGGCATGAGCCCCATGAGAAAACACTAGATGCATTTGTCAGCAGTCTGCTTGGAGAAAGTCCCTAGAGTTCTGTACTCAATATAACACAACCTCAAATCAGTATTAAACCCCCTCGTCCTCGAACATGTACACCAGTAATACCACCAGCAGTCCTAACAAACTAGAGACAGCTTACAACAAAAGTTAATTTGAATGTGGCTCATTGTGTGTGCGTGTGTTTAGTGTCAGGTGAAGAAGAAAAAAAAAAAAAAAAAAATATTGAGCGGCACTCGTTTTCTCTGGCAAGCTGGCAGGCCTGAGAAACTCAATGTGAGAGTCTTGAGCAAAAATAGTACATGTGGTAAAGTTTAGTGTGGGCCACCTCTGGCATGGGACTGCACGGTGGTTAGCCAAGACTCTTGGGATGGCTGGTTCCCAGTGTTCCTTTGTCACCGCATGTGTGCACTCTTACCATTATTGTTCCGTTCACTGGAGCATTTCCCATTTGGACTAAAAGCATAAGAACTAGACGAGTTTCAAGAAAAAACATCTCATCTCTGAATCAATAATGAGAACAACGGAAAACATTTTAGCTTTTTAAATGACATTTCTTTCCAAATCTGGAGGAAAGCGATTTCTAGAGCAAGCAAAAATTTTTGCCCGTTTAGTTTTAGTATAAAGAAAAACAAGTAAATTTGCTTCAATACAATGTTTCTCTTTAGTTTAAAAGGGCCACATAATGTGTCAATCAAATTTTCTAAATCTTTTTAATTTCAATGAAAAAAAAAATTAAGCGCGCTATGAAATCATGGTACTTTTAGATCATAAAATTTCCACCACAGTAAAAAAAATAAAATAAAATAAAATAATAATAATAATAATAATAATAATAATAATAATAATAATAATAATAATAATAATTAAAACTAATTTACATTTATTAAAACTAAGCAGAAAAAAAAGACTCATTGTGATTCACTGTGCCAGATTGTGATTAACATGTGACTGCCCACATTTATACACCAAGACATTTAAATATTTTAATTAAATTGTAAAAAAAAATAAAAAAAAAATAAAAAAAAAAAAATAAAAAAAAAATCAATACACAATTTTTTTTTCTTCTGATTTTTTTTTTTTTTTTTTTCCGCCTTAAAGGGGTCCTATTATGCTCTTTTACAAAGTCTTGATTTTGTTTCAGGGGTGGTTCGAAAAACGCATTATTTTTCACACAATATACATTATTACAGCCCGCCTTATGAAAAATGAAATGTGTTGTGATTGGTTAGCTGTCCCAGTGCGTTGTGATTGGTGAACAGCTTAGACAGTGTTTCAGTACTGCCCCACCCCTTGCCAAAGCAGCAAGTTCTGTCTGCACCAGTATAATTAAGTATGGTGTCAATATTGCCATATCAATTTGAGCCGGTTTCAGACCCCAAGGATACTGAACAAGAACCTTTGCACGAACGGATATTGCAAGACATATTAGAGTGGTAGCTTGGGTTGGGCCGACAGACGTTGGCATCGTTCATCGCCGATGGCTGATAGACATCACAATGTTGAGCCGGCATCATATCCACCCCCATTATACCCCCCGCAATCCGCCGCATCCCAATACCGTTTTGAAATTTTATGTACTGTAATGTAACAGGCAACTGTTAGCAAACATTATTTGTTTTCCGTGCCTTTCTGAATACGGATGCACACTTCAGGCACACCCTCCACCCCCTGAAAAATAACTGCATTTACTATGTACAGATAAGTGTAACGGTAATATGGTTAATTCAGAAATTCAAAAGATTTATGAATTACTTTATGTATTACAAAATGATGCACTCAACCAAGTGTTCCATCCACGACCTCGCCCCTCCCCACCCCCCAACCATTCGAATTTCCGTAGGCGGGAATTATTTTAATGATATTCTAAAGGGCCACATTTTTTTTTTTTAATTTCTCTCTTTGGAGTGGACTTTGAGAGCCTTTCTCAATAACAAAAGAAAATTCATATTATTTTAACGTAAAAAATTTCTCACAAAAACAAAAATGTATGGTTTTGTAACTTTGTAGATCTTTTTTTATACCCAAACATACACACTACACACTGACTAACATTGAAAAAGTGAAAAGGCCTAATAGGACCCCTTTAACTATTATAACAACCATTATTGTAACAACTATTATTTTTTGTAGTGATTATATTACTTTTATTTTTATATTTTATCACAAAATTGATCAGTTAATTTCGTGATAAAAACAAAAAAATATGGTATTTTTAACACAAAAACAAAAAACTAAACAATTACAAAATAAATTTCTTAGGATGTGAAGGTGGGATTGGGGTGATAAAAACAAAACAAATGTATGGTCTTTTTAACACACATTTGAGATACTTAAAGAAAAAAAAAAAAAAAAAACACTGGCACTGCATCCAAGTCACTGCTCTGGAGGTTCACATGTGGGCGTGAACCACTGGGCTGTTATTAAATTCTAGCTGAATTCAAAGCGTTGTGTTTGGTTGTGTATTGCAGTGTCTATGATTCCATCTATGAAACTGACTTTCACCTCTACTTCAATTTTAAAACCGGTTTGATTTCTTTCTGCCAGGCACACTATGATGTCATAATGGGTGTGACGATGTGACTGATTACTAACTGTCCAAGTTGCCAATGAGACGGGTACAACTGCAAAAAAACAAATGACTAACCATTACCACAGGCTGTCAGAACAATGACTAATACAATTACTAAAAAAATGGTGATTGAATGCAAATTTTACATTCCGAACAATGTTTGAATCTCTCCACTGGTTTAGTCCCATTCCAGAAGCCTAAGAGATCAATTAAAACATGCATTGAATTCATACACAGCCTTAGTTCAAATTCAAATAGCTTAACAGTGTGTATCTGCAGTTTGCTTTATCTTAGCTCTGTGAAAGGCCTTTGTGTATAATTCATCTTGATTTCTTTCCAATGCAATAAAACCCAAGCCCTTTGAGCACCTGCTGTAATACCACAGCTTTGCATGTGGTTGATCTTACCTGCCCTCAGGTAACCCTCTAGCCAAAACACAGAGCTGCATTCTCATGTATGTGGAGCAACTACCTCACGTCTTCTCAGCCCTTGGCTTCAGGCAGGTCTCGTGGATTCTGCTGGGCCCTTCCCTGCTGCCTCAAAAGGCAAATGATATTCCCTATATAACTTATAGCACTTGTGACTTTGTTTTGGGCTGTTACCAAGTCAGGCACCATATCTCACCTTTAAGATCTTAAAAAGTCTGGAGGCAAACTAGACATCTCACAATGTTTGCTGTACATATTGATCTGGGAAGTCCCTTGTTACATGTTAATTTTAAACCAATATGCGAAACGGGCTGAGGAACAACACTTCTTTTACCCTAACTAAAGCACATTACTCATCTTATTGTGCATGAATTATAGTCCAAGTTATTTGAAAAAAAAAAAAAATAATAATAATGGCTTAATAATCTTTCATCAAAATGTACTTGATTCACCACTGCTTTTGTTTTTGGTGATGTCACAAGATGATCAGTTAATACAAAGCAACAGTGAAACAGCTATTTATTCTTGTGTTTGTGCTTCTGCTTTAACAACAGAAGCAAACCATTTGAAAAATCAAGATGTTCTAAGGCTAAACTTCAGTCTTCAAAACCCTACTTTTCAATTCCCAATGGATAAAATTAAGCCCAGCCCAACATATTTTCTCCAGTTTATGTCACAAAAACAAAAAATATGCCACAATGTGGTAGTCACTTGGCTTGTATAGTTTTTGCAGGTAAATCAGCAGGAAGGTCACTGCAAAGGACCCACCTTTAAAAGATCAATCTTTGTCTGTGGACAGCAGAAAGTTCTGGGTTTCCTCAAAGTTGACAGACAGGTGAGAAGGAATGAATGGAGAAAAAAAAAAAAAAAAAAAAAAAAAAAGCAGCAATTTATGATTATTATATGCCTCTTCAGGTCAGGCCGTGAGTGATATAGCTATTTATCAGACACATCTCTAAATAATATTTAGCTGCCTCTCATCACTTCCCAGTTGTGATTACAAGAGGTATTTGATGTTATAGATCTGCATAAATTGTATGGTATCTGGTCTTGAAACCTTGTGTCATCATCATTTGTGATCCACAAAACTAGTAATTTGCTGTCATGCCTTGACAAGCCTAAATGAGAGTACTCCAAGGCATTATGGGAAGGTGTTGACATGGTCAGAGGATGTTCAGTTAGCAGTCAACAACTGGCAACATGTTGGGAGCTATGCTGCTCTGCAAGTTGTGCAATTCTTATATCAGCCAATAAATACAATACCTCCTGTTGTTTGTCAGCTTCTATAGTGCGACATTCTTCAGACACTCTTATTTTTATTTAAACTTTAAATGCAAATGCAGTAATTATTTTTAATAATCTTATTTCTTTGATTTGCACCATTCAAATAAGTTTCTTATGCTCACCAAGGCTGCATTTATTTTATCAAAAGCACAGATAAAAACAGTAATATTGTGAAATATTATTACAATTTTACATATCTTTTGTTCTACTGTAATGTAATAAAATACATTTTAAAACATGCTATTCCTGTGATGGCAAAGCTGAATTTTTAGCATCCATTACTCAAGTCTTCAGTATAACTTGATACTTCAGAAATCAATCTAATATACTTAATTGAAGCTCAAGAAACATTTCTTATTATCATTAATGTTTAAAACAGTTGTGCTGCTTAATATTTTTGTGGAAACCATGTTAAATTTTTTTCAGGATTCTTTAATGTATAGAATGTATTTTAAGAAATATTTATTTTGTAACCTTATAAATGTCTTTACTGTGAATAAATGTTCACTGTTCTTGTAAGGGATATTTAACATCAGTTAAAATGATAAAAGGAACATCCTCCGCACCTTTTCAAAGTCATTTCAAAAGCATTCGACTTAAGCTGTGACAAACACTTTTCCCCCTCACAAACACAGGCACTGAAACACACCCTGCTGTGTGATTTGAAATATGACAATAAGCCAGAAGACAGGTGATCTGTGAGGGTGGAGTTGAAGGTAATGCAATACTATGAATTTTTACAAAGGCATGCAGGGATTTCTGAGCATATTTAGCTAGAAAAGCTCTTTAAACTATGTTTGAGTGATGGGAAGGAAACACTAATCTCGCAGATCAAATCTCTGTTCATTCATCTCTTATTGTGACATAAATCAGAGAGAAATGATTATGCAGCAAATGTTCCGGAATGAAGTTCCGTTTTAATGATATTTTCCATCACAGGAAAGTAGTAGACAAGGCAAAATCTACTCCTCTAACAGCTTTATGTTGAAAAACTACAGCAACTTTCTCATGGCAGTGTGCATCTTTTGTGCACACAAATTAACAAATGAAGATGTGAACTACCGTTTCCTGCGATTGTGATATAGATGAAGTAGAGAAGACAGGTCTTTTTAAACTCAGCAAAGCAGATACACTTAGAGAGAATCAAATGTAGTGTCAATCTAAAAACAGTACAAATGCTTGACCGTGACTCACCATTGTTGCTGTGTCTCACACAGTCCTGGAAGACAGCATGCCACTTCTTCTGTTCTTTCTCCGTCATGACGCAGAAATAGTGATGGCGGGCGTATGGATGCCACAGGATGAGGGGAAACTGTGTGGGGCACTTCAGAAACGGGGCGCTGGCTGATTTGGCCTTTGTATCTATAACAACAGATGACAATACAAGAAAATGATTACAAATTATTTCAAATTACACTGTTTAGACTGAATAGCGAATATACCGCTGTATACAGTGTTCAGAGAACTCATCCTACATTTATCCTGTCTATTTTAGACCAAAAAGAAAAAAATTAATTGAAACAATTATATCATGAGATCAGATAAAAACTTATAAATAAAATAAATAACCAGTTACATAAACTGAAATATGAAAAAATATTATTAAATTATTATACTAAATTATTATTTTTTAATTATTTAACTTTTTTGATTCCTAATGGATATAATGTGTTCATACTTGGACTTTATTAAAATAATATTGTGCTACATTTCAGTTAGGATCTTTCAGGATTCAAGTAGGATTTTCTGAAGATGCTACTTTTGCATCGGTTTATTTATTGTATTAATTCATTTCTCACCACCCAGGCTATTGTTGAGAAGTCCCAGGTATTCCTCCATAGAGGTCAGGGCTCTGTACCCGGCACAGTTAATGACCCCTTTGGAGTGGATACCTCGATCATGTGCCTGTAGAGGAAACACACAGCTCAGAATCACTCTGCAGCTGAGGAAATGACAAACATGCCCACTATCAGCAGAACACTTTAGATTTCAGTTAGGTACAGTAATGCAAGATTAACATTCAGATCATTTTTCTTTTGTTTACATTTAATTATCTCAGCTGGGCGTGTTTGTGGTGAAAGCATAAACAAACAAACAAAAAAAAACATACTCAGGTGTTTACACTTACCGCTTTGCTCTCATACAAGCTGATGTTGTAGGAGTCGCCCACATACAAAAAGCGGCTCCTCCATTTTTTGCTCTCTTCCAGATACTGAAACAAACCTCCAGAGAAGATGGACTTGTTCTTCAGAGGTTCCTGTGGTGGGAACAAACATTTTTAATGGATGCAAATCAAAATCATTTTACTAGATGAAAGACTAAAAAACAACATACAATGAATGGTGTTTAGAGGACCAAGGCGAAACACTCCTAACAGTCTAGAATAACAAAAGGTCAGCTTGAGACGTGTTTATATAACCTAGATCTGAGCGATTCAACCTAGAATAAGAAATGGGTGGAGCAACTGGTACATAAAAGACATTCAAGCTTGTGTTATGTCTACAGTCAAAATCACTGCTTTCTGCTAATGGATGCTGAATTTACCACTTGTGGGTGCACATGCCTTTGAACACGGTTACTTGGCTGATCTTTGAAACTAAATACAAATAAATGCAGACAGATATTTTTCAAGTCCAGCTGTCCTGGCTCATAACTACTGAGGGACTTAAAAAATGAGAGTGCACAAGTGTTTTTCTTGGCCATGGTCTAGATTTCTGTGTTGAGTAGAGATCAAATGACTTCATGGACAATTGATAATTGGGGAGGCCAGGAGCGTTTGGAGACCAATAAGAAAGTAAAATGTTCACAATTAAGGGCTGAGATAACCAAGATAACCGGGGGACACAGAACATCTTTCAAACCTAATGCAATCAAACCACTGCTGCTGACATTGTGCTGGTGTCTGATCTTGAACTGTTTGACAGATTTTTGTCCACTGCAGAAAAGCTGGTTTCAGCTCCTGAGACCTGCTTGTCTCAACCCAGAAGCAGTTAATATCAGAGGCCAGGAGGTTGGGATAACATCCATAACAAGTAAAGCTTTTAAAACAACAACAACTTAGCCTGGCAAAACTAACTAGATCATTCCGATTATAATCAAAGTCTTCTAAACTGGGAATGCTCTGGGGCGATATGCATTCAGTTGATGGATGCAACGCTCCCATGCGTTGGACAGCAGCTCCAGCCACTTCAATTTTTCATGTTTGTCTAAAAAAATTTTAGTTACTGATATTAATTATATGAATTGATTGCTATGAATTGTATGTGTTATAACTGCTTTTGGCAATTGCATCTACACAATTCATTCTTTTTTACAATAGTGAAACTTGTAAAAAAAGGACAATAATGCTTCATTTATGGGCAAGTTATACTGTTGGTTACATCATCCTTAGACCTAGTGTAAACATGGGCTGGCACCAGCACCAGCATAATTTTGGTGGAAAATGGCATTAAGTAAGGTCTACCAAATATCCTTTGATTCTTCAGTGTATGCAATGGTGTCTGAAGTCTTCATGTGCTTGTGTGTGTGTGTGTGTATTTGCTATTCATGCCTTTGTTACAATTATTTAACTTGTGTGAAATCTGCTCTACTTCCTATTCACCAACTTCATGCTGATAAGTACGACCACAGAGAGCCTTCAAACTGAGGGAAACGGTAGAGCAGAGCCCAAAACAAAACAAAAAATTGAAGTAAAAACTGAGGCAGGAAGGCTTTACTTCTGATCTAATTTTAACCTGGTGTGGGCAATATTCTTTCCCATAGTTTGACAATCTTTCCCCATCACTCTGGGATCTACATCACAGGACAGATAAAGGTGAAATATGGGGGAGGTTTTACCTTTCTGTGTAGCAGTTGTGTCTGGGTATTCCCTCCTCCTTCGATCTCATAGCGCACACTGTTGAACAAAGCCACGGCATACTGCTGCTCATAAAACCTCCCAAACTCTGCCATCACAGCACTGGTGCGGGCTAAGTTGAAACAGAGATACAGGAATGTTAGATTTAATGAAGAACCACAGCACAGGAATGAAATGATTATTTTACAACTGCAGAGTACACTGCAAATTGAAGGCTGCATTTAGAGGTTACGTTAGGTCAAATGGCAGTATAAACATTTAATCACTATCACGAAATATTATAAACCTGTTCAGTTAGTTTTAGTATTTTAGTTGAGAATTGTTCCCAAAAGCAATTACGCAAGATAACAACAAACATGCAAACACAGGAAAAACCTAGCCTCTTACAGCACCAAACTAAACAGAGCTGTAACTTGATCCAAGATTTTTAGTTGACTAGAACTAGAGTGTGAAATACTACAAGTGAGAGTCCACTGTCAACTGCACATCATTAACCCAAGTCTGCATGTGTGGGTTTGAAAGTTCAAATGGAAATCATGATATGGTCATATGCGATTATTAAACCTCAAAAGGTTTTTTTATTACTAATTATATAATTATATAATATATATATTAGGGCTGTCAAATGATTAATCACGATTAATCACATCCAAAATAAAAGTTTTGTTTACATAATATATGTATGTGTACAGGGTATATTTATTATGTATATATAAATACACACACATAATATATATATTTAGAAAATATTTACATGTATATACATTTATATATTTATATTCTTATATTTTATATTATATATAAATATATAAACATAACATATTCTTAAATATATACATGCATGTGTGTGTATTTATATATACATAATAAATATACACAGTATACACACATATTATGTAAACAAAACTTTTATTTTGGATGTGATTAATCGTGATTAATCATTTGACAGCCCTAATATATATATATATATATATAGATATATATATATATTATATATATATATATATATATATATATTATATATATATATAAATATATATATATATATATAATTAGTAATAAAAAATGCATAATCTATTTTAATAAAATAGTAATTTAAATAATAAGATAATAACAATTTATTCTATTGTAACAGTTGTATCAGTTATATATCTGTGAAAATGCTGATCCTGAAATTTAATAGGTCTACAACACAAAAGGTGGTCAACAATCAATGGGAATTCTTGATAAAAAGAGAAACAGTTGCAAAAACAGTCAAGTGTGGAAACACATGGACACAGTATCAAAATAAACATTAAAAATGAAAAGGCCGGAGCCTGCAGGCTAATCGGAGCTTTATGAAAAGAAGGTGGTGATATTAAGAAGAATTTGCTTATATAAATAGCCCAATAAATGGAAAAAGTGACGCATGATCAGAGGTGATCACATTTGAATGCCATATTCAAAGCATCTTGGTCTAGTTTTACTGTAAACAATATCCTTGGATGCTGGTGAATATTGGCACGTGTTTAAATGTATGTGAAAGGATATGCTTTCATAAAAACAGGAAGGAACAACCTGACAGGAACGGAAAAGGAAGAAGGGCCACATCTGATATCAACTGAAGTTTCAGTACATCACTCCAAGTACACATGGCCTTCTGGGTATTCCAGTTTAGTGTAGGTCTCCACAGGAAAGAATCTCTTCACTTACACCTCATTTCTCAAGCACTCCATCAGATTAGAAGCTTCTTGTTACAGAACATTTGAACATGAAAAGCATGTTGTATTTGCATGAATGCAGCAGCCGGTGTTTCTGCGAGAGCAGACCATTCTCTAGCAGACTCACTATTGTATTAAACTAGAATAACTTGTAGACTCGGTTTGCTTTGGCTCAGTGTTGACTATTCCACTGTATTCATTTACATGTATATTTGCAGAAAGTGTTTCTAGACGTTCAGTCAGCACAGGTGGAACAGGTGCTGGCAATGTTTCGCTGGAAAACTTCTTATCAGCATAACTCCTGAAATGTAATGCTGTTTTGAACGCTGCACATCACGTCATTCATCGCATCTTAAGATGGGTTCCACTCTGAGCATGTTAAAACGCATAATTAGAGCAGGGGTTTTCAGTCTTGGACCCCCAGGTGGCTGCAATTAATTAAATAATCCAGAACTTAACCCTAACATCAAATAACAAAAAAAATAATAATAATAATAATAATAATAATAATAATAATAATAATAAAAAATTAATTAAATAATCCAGAACTTAACCCTAACAGCACAGTACATAGTAAGTAGATTTCTTTTTATAATGTAATATAATAGAAACTAAATGTCCCAAATAATATTTATACTTTCATATTATTTTTTCATATGTTATAGTATAAATTGGGTCTATATACAATAGATAGATACAATAAATAGCAGTCTCTTAATTTTTTTTTTTTTTTTAAATGTTCCATCCAAAGCTTAGTTTTCTTTACAAAGAACATTTGCAATAATGTATAAATAACTGTATTTTTTAGATAAGGCACACCAAGAGTCACATCATAATTCAGACACTTTTAATAAAAAAACAAATGTCATAAAACATTTACTGATGCTACCAACACTGCCATGAGTCATTCTTGCAATTTCAACAAAAATTTAACTGCCAGTAAGATTATTTTACCTTAGTGACAAGTTTAAAAAAAGCTGACTTCTACAAGTCAAAGCTATCTATCCATTGACCATAGAGACTATAATGACCAAAAGCTGCCAAACATTCCCTCCCACATGCACAGTCAGCAGATGAACCCTTCACTGTCTATGAAATAGAGCAAGGGAGGGAAAGACAAGGGGGAGACAGATAAAACAAAAGTCTGAGAGCATGAGGACACCCTGAGAAGGTCCTCCCCATTACTCCAAGACATGTTCATACTTGCTCTCACTCTCTCTGAAAACATCCAGCCCTATTAGTCAAACTGTTCATGAGGGAGGTCTAGAGATCCCTAGAGGAATTTCCTGTGTTCAAACCTCCCTTCAACCTCCTGACCTCATGTCCATCTACCACAAACATCTTCATAACTGCTCCGGGCTTCATAAAGAGAGTCTACGAGGGCGGCTTTCTCTTCTGAAGACTAAACATCTTCCCACAGTTCATTTCCAAATTGTGCAATTTCAAAAGGGCTGAGTCAGCAAGCAGACTCCGCATTTTATGACATCAGCACATGCGTGAGATCCACCTGCATTCATCTCAGAAATATTTCTCCAAAATGAGCTCAGAACAAGACAATCATTTAATGGAGTGCCAGCTCATCAAGTGACTCAAGCCTATCATCAGTGAAAGATCCGGACTGGGACTTCAAACACAAGCCTATACTTCTTCACTAGCCTTGACTTGTTCTTAAGTGTATGTGTGTGTATGTGTATGTGTCACAGCCAAAAGAGCTTTTGTTTTCCCATAATAACTTTTTGGAAATTATCTCACAATGTGTTCGTTTCACTCAAACTGTTTTTTTCAAGTTTTACACAACTGAGAATTGTTCTAAAGGAACACTCAGGCTATATTTATCAAGTTGCAATATTCATCCAAAGATAGTTTCTATTATTGACATGAGAAAAATGACAGAAAAAGACAAGACCCAGCTCCAAAATACAACCACTACAGACATCACAAATTATGCACGGGTAACATTTCTTCTCCCACGTGTCAGTTTGGTAGCATTGGATAACTAATAATAATAATAATAATAATAATAATAATAATAATAATACTTAATCTTCATGGGCACAAAATGGAAGGACATCTTATTATAGCAGAAAATATAATTTGTGGACACAAAACTACTATTAAAGATACTGAGGATACTATTCATGATTTTAATATAGACGGAACAGTGTTGACAAAACGCGTTAAACGCATAAGAAACGTTTATAGAATGGTATAAAATTACTCTGCCTCTAAAGGTCATTTAAACCTGCATGAGTATACTTGTGTCTTTAGGGGGCGTTTAAACGCGACGCGTTCTTAGGTTCAGACTCATTCACATTTAAATTCAAACCTAAAATTAAATTTAAAACTTAAACCCAAAAATTAAATGAGCCCATAAAGTAAAATTGAAGTTGAATTGTTGGTTAGTGACCACTAGCGAGCGTCTGCGTTGCGTTTTTTACGACGACGTGTCAAATAAAATTATCATGATTTACTCAACCTCATGTACTTGTACAAACCCGAATGAATTTCTTTATTCCTTCCGTGGAACATAAAAGTAGTTAGGAAGAAAAGTTATGAACTGACAGCCTGAGTAAACGCTTTTGTGTTTGAGCGCGCGACCGCGTCCAGGATTCTTCGGTATAACTTACACGCGTCTCTTAAAGAATTCTGGCTGTTCTGTCCACGTTGACTAAAACCATATTTTACTTGAAACCATCGACGTTTAAGGTACGGTAGCGTTGTTGTACAGAAAATGACTTCATTCCTTAAAAAAATAAAAAAACACAAAACCTTTAATAACCTCAATCACCCCCCCCTCCACTTTCGCACAAATCAGCATAAACCACAACACCCATTAAAACGCACAAAAACTTGCACAGTCACAGATATTGAAGAAAGTTTCTTTCGACCTGAAGTTTAGGAAACACTACAGAAATGTGTCCTTCGAGTCTTCCAAATAAACCATCCCTGGTCACTTCAGAGCGTTGCGTTCATCTTGCATTGACGCGACGCCCTCTGTGTGAGAAACCAGACTCATTTAAACCTGTTGAGTCAAATGAGTGTGACATTCAGAGGGTGTGGTTTACGCCGCCCGACACACCCAACTTCACAACAAACCGCATGTTGTATTTTTAATCACAGCTGATTTTAGAGAGTCTGATATGATCAGGGATTTGCTTTTGTTATATGATGGGCTTTACTTGATGTATTCATTTATTTTATAGAAAGGGAACCCGTTTGGTCTTGAAATCTTTAATTAAGTATTTTTTATATTATATTTATATATTTTATATTTATATTATATATGCCTATTATTTTAAAGTTTGGCACAGCTGTTTGCTAAAATAATATAATTTCCATTAAAACAACAGTTACATAGATACATATCATTAATAAAAAAAATACTTTCCTAAAATATTATGTTTTAAAAAGAATACATTCTAAAATATTTTGATATATTGATATAATAGTAGTCTGTAATTGTAATATCATTTACTATTTTCATTTTCTAAAGCTTTATTGTCTATTCCAAATGGGGTAGAACATTGTCCTTAGACAAAAGGCTCAACACAACCAACACAAATAATCATCAAAATAACACTTTATATTACATACATCACAACTATAATAATACATATAAAATATAATTTTAAGATCCTATTTAAAATGCTAATCGCAGATGGGATAAAGGTCTTCTAATAGGCTTCTTGGCCCTTTTCACTAAAGGCACTTTATACCATCTGCCAGAGCGAAGTAACTTTACAGAGTCTCCCACAATAACAGAGGCTTTTCTTTTGTAAAGAGATCAGTGAGAGGTGTTTGTCTCACACCAATCATTTTACTCGCCACATTTATAATCCTTAAAATTTTGTTTTTGCTTTTAACAGAAAGAGGATACAATATTAAAAAAAACAGATTCAATAAGTGATTTACATACAACCATCAAAATGTCCTTTTCACTGTTAAAACTCCTCAGTTTTCTCAAACAAAGTTTAATACAATTATATTTTATTAAAACACAGGCTGCAAAAAATAATGTAATTTATAAACTAAACAATTTAATTGTAATATAATATTATTATATATGACTGTTTAAATGATCATTTATAATTATTCTGATCAGAAAGTATTCCTAAATGTTATATATATAAAAAAAAGATCCAAATAACTACCGTAATTTAAAGTTAAATGGCAAAACTTAAATTACGATAAAGGGTTTGTTTAGTAGACGTTTATCGCCCTCATGCGGTCAAAGAGACTAAACGCTGCACTAGATCCAGCAGTTTCATCACACTTGTGATACTGTAACTACACGACAACAGTAAAATGTAAAATACTGGTTACAGTGTATAGCTTTATTTAATTTTATAATTAGTATGCTAACAATTTATGTTGAACTTTTGATTAACTAAACTAATTCTGTTGTGTTTGGTAGTGGAATTAAAATTCGGTGTCAAATATTAAACCTTTAGTTGCTTCTCTAATCATATAACGGCGCACGGTCGTTAGCGCGAGCGCAGGTGAGGGAGGGGCGGTCACGCAGTGACGAATCTCCGCAGTCAGCTGCTGTGAGTGCGCAGCACCGCTCTGCCAGAGACAGCAAGAGGAGGAGAGGGAGGAGAAGATACAGCACACGGGCGAACACTCAGGAGCATCATGGCACCAATTGGATTAAAGGCGGTCGTTGGCGAAAGTAAGACCATAATGTTAATCCTCTGCTACTTAGGTTTAATATTCAACCATATGTAGGTGCTATTTTATGGTACCTGTGTCATTAGTGTTCATCCTGGTTGTTTCCCTGTCATTGCGCTGAACGGGGAGGACATTACTCTCGGGATGTTGCGGATGCGCATTGTGCATCATGACATGAATAGGTTGTATTCTCATTGTATGTTGTTTAAATTATTAATATGCTGCACGAGTACCAGACTAACACCAAAAAAACGCTTGATGCACCAGTGGTCCACCACAGGAACGCCCTTATTCTGCACGGACGTTTGATGAATTACGCAGGGCTTTGTCGACAGACCTCTGCAATTTTATTTTATTCTGCTCGGTGCGTGATGAAAATAGAATTGAAGGGACGTTTGCATAACTCTACATTCTAGTTCTAGAGATGAGCTTAATAAATGCGTTTTGGCAAAGCCTCACCCCTGTGATTGATCACCAGTGCATTATATTCCATAGCGTAAAGCCCCAGCTGGTGAACTGATCTGCACAGGAAGTGCCCGTGCTTTTAACATGAATGCAGCTGCCTCGCATCTCCAGATGGATCGTTAAATGGCGGAGTGGTTCTCGTTCGGTTGAATAAGGGAAAACGCGAGCACCAAATGCGCATCCCTCTGTAGTGTAGCTGTATCTGTCATGTGTAGTGCATACTAGTAGAGAGAGCGTTCAGAAACAGAATGGCGTTTAGTACAGACAGATTGATGGGTGCTTTCGTTTAAGAGAAACATTTTGCTTATGCAGCAGGATATGGAGATAATTGTTTCATAATTGATTCTGAAAGGTTAATGAAATATATTATTACGACTGGAGCTCTATCTTTTCGATATTAGGCACTGTATTTTCACTCAAAAATGGCTGGTAAATTTAACAAATAATTAATAAAAAGGCAAGGAATAGCCTACATAATTAAACGTGAATTGTTTAAGATTAAAACAGTATTTTCTTGTAAAATATTTTCCAGTTATCTTTGTTTTATTTACATCTTTATATTTTACATGCTTCTAAAAAGCATTTCATATAAATAAATGAATAAATATCATGGCAAAGTTCATATAACGCCCATTCATTTAGGCCTATTCATTCATTTGAAAAGCTTCCAAAAAAAATAAAAAAATAAATATAAAAAACACAAATCATAAAAATGAACAAAAGTATATAAGTAATTTGAAATCTTATTTAACAATTATATAAATACATAAAAAATGCAATTCATAAAAATGTTTGCCATATTAGCATATTATTTTTAAATCATTATATAATATTACATATAATATTGCTATTATTTTTAAATAACAAATTAAGCAATTTTTTTAAAAGATCTTTAATAGGTCTTAACTTTTTTGTCCACCAAATCAGTTAGTTTGAATGCAGGAAGCCAAAAAATAAATTTTTTCAAATCATATATTTTTAGCTTTTATGTAAAGGGTAACTTTGTTAAAGTCAAAGGGAGTAAAATATTTATATAATAAATTTTTACATTAAATACAATAATGTTTAAAATGATTGAGAAAAATCTTAAACTTAAATTATTTAAATATTTGCAAAACCATTTATCCTTTTCATCATCTTGGACATCCTTATTTGTCATTGACTCTTATTATGCTCACATCATTCAACAGAACTGCATTAAACATTTTTAGTTTGTTTTGTTTATAATATATTAATGTTGCTGAAACACCTTATGCTAACTGCAAACTGAAAGCACAGAAAGTACAACAATAGTGAAAATGCTGTTGTATTGTCCAGCCCAAATGAATATGCACTCAGCACATAATCAATATTGACTGAAACCCAATCATTTAAAGGCATAAACTCTCCGAACATCTGCACTGGATTCTGTCTTCCTCACACGCAGGATGATGGATTGGTTTTCCTGCGGTTTGATGTGCCATGGGACATGAAGTCTAGTATACATAATAAAGATCAAACACAGGGTCAAATAGAGAGCAATGCCATGAAAGGAAGACTAGCCAAATGCACACATCCTTGTTTGCATTGTCATTGTATGCTTTGATTTGTTTTTACCTTTAAAATATGCAATATTGACAGGGAGCTGTATGCGCTGTAGGATGTAATGTAAGGGGACAGCAGAAGTACACATGGATGGCATCTGTGTGAATGACTGATAGTATTCATCTAAAGGGTCTTTCATAGGCATTAGTCTAGCTCTGCCTCTGAATGAACCAGTTCTTTTGTTACCCTGCCTATTTGTTGATCCATTTTCATGAATTGAGCGTATACTATGCCCTACTTACCAGATTTAGCCAAATTACATTCAGCATTCAGGGAATAATAATTTTTTTGATATTCTTGATTCTCTCTCTCTCTCTCTCTCTCTCTCTCTCTCTCTCTCTCTCTCTCTCTCTCTCTATATATATATATATATTTACAGACGCACACACACAAACACGAAAACAGAGATGCGAGTCCTTGAACAGTGTGTACACTTGTGTATGGCAAGTAAGAGAGGACAGTCAATGTGCCTTGCGGCAAACTGAAAGCGTGTGATTCATGCTTCACTTGACCGGACGACATTTATAACTCCTTTAAAGCTCAAACAAAACTCCATATCTTTCACGCCAGCGTAAATGACATGGTATGTATTAAGAAGCATTGTGACAATGGACAGTTTACTGTTCTCCATTAACAGAGCTGGGGAGTATGGATCCAGTATGTAGCTCTTTATTGTTTCAGAATTGCATTCAGTAGCTACTGATCAAGGTTTCTCCTCCAATCCAATACACAAGCAAACCTGCCTTCACAGCATATATAAAGAACACATCGAACAGAGAAACACCAGGATAAAATTAGCACTTAATGATGATTAATTCTAGTATGGATGAAAAACAGAATGAGGGGTAAACGAAGGGCAGCGTGAAATTAAAAAGGGAGTAGCAATACAAACTAGATCTTAAATATTGGCAGAACAGTGTGAGCTGTACCAAAAAACAGCTTAACCCAGCCTAGGATGATTTTAGAGGGGACCATTCAAGACCATCTTAAACCAACTAAGACTAGCAAGCAATCATAGGTTGGTAAAAACTGGGTTTTCAAGGTTGCTTGTCTATTCCTTTTCTGTATATGGAGACAATAAAATAGATTTTTTTCTCCCATGTTATCATCAGTCAGAGAACAATTGTGGAAAAGTATTAAAATTCATTGCTTGCATAATCAAAAGAAATAGGCTTCTGTAGTATTCTAGATATTTTAGATGTTTACTGACAACGACTCTAATATTTTTAATCCCAAAAACTAATTCTGGCAAGCCGTGAAATGCATTAAAGACATTGCTGAATAAATCAGGCTGTCTATTAGTCTACTGTACACCAGCATGGCTGTCTCCATGTCTGAAATGCACCACTAGCCTCTCATTATCCATGATTGCACTCGCCCTGACATTTGGGTGTTGCATTAGCTTTGTGCAAGGGTGCACAGACCAGTGTAACATCTCCAATCTCTGAAGGCGAATGCACAATGTACCAACAGTCGAAATGAATTATAGATTTCTATTTAGATCAGACATGAGCCTGGAATTCATGCAGTTTTATATCATTTCTCCCTGGTGGTTACCAATGGCATGATCTGGTTTAGGATGCTTTTTATATTTAAGTTAATTGTAAAGCATAAAGATAATGTTTAGTTCAAGCTCTCTGTTGGGTCTCCTGGAATACATTATCCAAAATTCCTTCTGTTCAGCCCCGGGTTTATTGCTTTTCTATGAAAATGAGCCAGAGTGGAGAGCTTTGGAAAAAATAAATCAGACCTCAGGATAAAAGATGCCATCCCAATGAGACAAACGGAGTGCTGAGTATAGTACAATACATGCTGTAAAATATAAACCATGCAGAAATGAAAACATTTTCATTTTGAAACTAACTTGATCAAATTTACAAACAAACCACAGTTTATGTTTTAGAGATCATATACAGCGTATGTTTCTGAAATATATATCCTGTTGTATCAAATTACTTAGTTAGGGATTATATTAATACCCTGCCCATTATTAATGGATATTAGAGTTTTTTTGCATTTATTGGTATTGGTTTAATATGGATATTTATGCGCATGTGCATTCATTGAATGTGTGTGTTGCGTAGTGACTCAGCATGCTGAAATTCTATACCAGCAGGACAGCAACCAAGTCAGTGTGAGTGTGTGTGTGTGTGTTTTGTCCTTGGACTCTGTGACGTTGGTTGGGGTTTAGCAGAGCATCTTCTGTCTGTTACACAAGGACAATATTGGACAATATCTGATACTCTGCACATAGACTGCACTGCAGTATGGATGAGATGCTCAGACAACACCAGTTCTCTTCAAAAAGACTCTATGTATTTATTTCTATAGAACTCCTCAGTAAGAAATAAATGATTCAGTTTCTGTGTGCAGTCCTACGCAGAAGATATTAATAGTAAACCTTGGCTGAAAAATAAGAGAAAAACACCAAGGTCACTGATGCAACCAAGTGAAGCAACATAAATAGAAAATATAAAACTTGAAAATAAAAGGTTTCTAGACTGTAAAAAATGACCGTGAAATTTACAGAAAAAACTACTATGTAAAATCCATACAGAAACGTAGTATTGTAAACCCCAAAACATATTTTTTTTGTTTAATTCACAGTGGAATTTTGTAAACTATTAAAACGTAATATTTTGTTATATTTACAATAACAATATGTGATTGTAATCAAAATTATTTGTTAAAATTACAAATTATTGGTATCAAAAACAGAGAAATACTGTAATACTCATAACAAAACAATTGTGTTAATTTGACATGCAAATATTGTAAAAACTAAAGTTTTAGTCTGTTGATTTTAAAAATACAAATAAAGTATGTATGTCACTTTACAAGTTTATGCTGTAGACTAATTTTAGCATGATTGATGAAACGATTTGCAAATTGAGGTAATACATTTTTTGCCACAAAAAAATAAAAAATAATTGTGAACCTGAGAGGTTGCCCATCTATATATATAAAAAATATGGCTAAAATTATAATAATATTGTTTTTATAATTTAGGCTATTTGTTTGTAGCATATTGTACACTGTAAAAAATAAGTGTCATTTTAACTGTACAATTTTGTAAAACGCTACAAAAAAAAAGTGTTAATAGGTTAACAGTAAGTTCCTGTACTATATACAGGGGAAAAACTGTAAAAGATCTAACCAGGACATTTCATGTAATTTTTACAGTAAAATGCTGTTAATTTTACAGTTTTTAGAAAAAAAAAAAAAAAAAAAATCAATGTATAATTTACAGTCAAAAACTGTAAACTGATATTCCCAGAATTCCCTGTGTGACGCTCCACATTTGAAAGTATTTTGTTTAAATAATCGTGTTTTTTAATAGTTTTTTTTTGTTATCAGTTGTACATTGGGCTTTATGTTACATCTTCTGCTGTTTAAATGAAAGTTTATTGAATTGTTTAAGTATCGTGTGTCACCATGATGGTGTTTTGTGTTTGCATGAATGACTTTGTGCACCTTCTATATATTAATATAAACTTCTGCTTGTGGCGAAGCTACTTGTGATGAACTTCGATTCTTCATGTGGCTTTCTCTTTTACCACCTGCATTATTATGGTGGTTGGTCAGTATGTTAAAGGTACAAAACAGATTTTAATAGCAGTGTGCGTTGTTGAATGTACTGGTTTACATTCAAATTTTCTTGTTTGTAAATAACAGTTTTATACTGTAAAATTTACAGTTTTTTGGCCGTAATTGTGTTTTACAGTTTTTTTCTGTATTTTTTACAAAAGTATTCTGGCAAACCACAGCTGCCAAAAATATATTTGTGTAAAAACTACAGACTTTTTTTTACAGTGTACTGTAAAATTTACAGTTTTTGGCCGTAATTGTGCAACCATGAAAATAAAAAATTATACAAAATTAAAATAAAAACCACATATGCCAAGTCTTCATATCAGAAAATCAAAGCAGATTCATAAGGAAAATAGGTTTAGTCTTCATATCAGAAAATCAAAGCAGATTCATAAGGAAAACCACAGACTGTCTAAATGATAAAGATAAATGGTTGTAAAAAAATCCAGAAAGACTGAGCATAAAAGTGGGTCATGAAAGAGTGCCCCGAGGGAGCCTGGGAATATGGAGGGTTAAATCTGCAGCGATGAGTAGTAAACAGTTTTTTGTACTGACCAGTAGCATAGCTGGGTGATATTGCGTTTTGACTGCAATATTTATCTCATTATGTATTTGCTCTGAAATGGCCTTCATGGAAGATCTTTTAAATAGAGGAACCATCATTTTGAACAAATAGCTGGTAAAATTCAAAGTAAAATACAGTAAAAAATTTATTAATATTTAAAAGCAATTAAATATAAACAATATGATGCTCATGTATTGTAAATCCATAGCTAATTTAAACGTATTTCATCACTCAAAAATGTTTATAGATGACATTTTTCATGAAAAATAAAAAAGAAAATTCATAACGTAAATGAAAATGTCTTTCTGTGAGTGATAAGACAAATTGATTATTCATGTAAATAGTCAATAATCATGCATTCATTCACATTAACATCATTCACAATCTTGTTTTTGAATATTGTCAGCAAAATCATCAAGAATATATTGTGAATGAACAAGTATATTGTCTAAACATAACCAGCAGTCAAACACAGTGATTATATCATATCAAAATGTCTTTGCTAAAGCCATCTTTGATTACAACTGTGAGATATAGCTTCTTTTAACCAAATATCTACTTTTATCACAAACTAGAGCTTGTGCTTAATTAAGACATCTACATTAAGGTTAAATATGAAGAATAAAGATCCAGAGTTAAATTAAAATACAATGAGACAGAGTGGGTGCAGTATACTGAGAGCTCTTACAGTATGAGGGCATCTCAAAATTAATCTAAACTCAAATTTACAGCAATGTCCTTTACCGTCTTTGTGACGTGTTGGAGAGATCAGCCTGACATGAACCAGAAGAAGATGTTTATCTGCTTCAAAGGCTAGTTCAGTTTTAATCTAAACTGAAATGTTGATCATCAACACATACAGATGAAGGGTACTATTGTAAACCCTAGTATGCATTTGGCCAAAATGCTTATTGCACATTCACAGTTCTGCTTAGGATGCTGTAAATCACTTTGTTAAGAAATTTAGCATTACATCACTTGCTCACCAGTGGATCCTTTGCAGTGAATGGGTGCCGTCAGAATGAGGGTCCAAACATCACGATAATCCACACGACTCCAGTCCATAGCGTCTTGTGAAGTAAAAAGTTTGTAATAAATAAATTCTTCAAGACATTTTAACTTCAATACATTGAAAAATTAGTCCTTAAACTTTAATATTGCTTTCTATAGTAAAAATTTCATCTTGTCTGAATCTGGAGAGAAATATCCATGTATCAAACACCATTTATTAGCAAAAACTGTCCAAAACAGTTGGTCGATTTTCACTGAATGAAGTAATATTATGGATTATGGATTTGTATTATGACTAGAAGCGACAATTTAAAGTTAAAACGGCTTAGTGATGGATGTTTTTTGTGTGTGTGTTTTTACAAACATGCAACTTTTCACTTCACAAGATGTTAATTAATGGACTGGAGTCGTGTGGATTACTTGTGGATTAGAGTGATATTTTTATCAGATGTTTGGACTCTCATTCTGACGGCACCAATTCACTGCAGAGGGTGAGCAAGTGATGTAATGGGAAAAATGAAAAAGAAAATGAAATTTCTCCAAATGTGTTCAGATGAAGAAACAATCTCATCTATATCTTGGATGGCCTGAGGGTGATTAAATTTTCATCAAATTTTCATTTTTTGATGAAATATTCCTTTAAGTGTTTGACTCCATGTTAACTACAGTGTACATATTATCATATGGAGAAAACCCCATTTGGACCTTTAATGTAATGCAAATAAATGAAATTTACTGTTTGATTGAATTACAATTATCTTGCATTAGCGTCATTTTCCAATCTAGCTGATCTGACTGATCCCAAATCAGTTAAACCCAAACGCATTATCAGCACCTTTCTGAGAAAATCAGCATTCCAGCGATCCAGCCTGCACTGACAAATAGCTGATAGACTGCAGTACATTTTATTACCCAATATGAGGAGGAAAATAAATAAATGGAGTTCATTAACTGAGACCTGGCCTGTATACAGTATGATTTAATACAATACATTTCTACTGCACTGCAAGAATTCATCTCTTGAAAAGGTTACAGATCAGCGAGGAAGCAAAATCAATACACTGAGAAGTCTCTGTAATGGAAGGTATAAAATACATGCAAGAAACCGTGATTTTTTCTGATGATGTTTTAAATGCATATTGCAGAAGCCTTGGATGAGGCCGTTTGACATTCATTTTGTCCTTCTCTGTATTTTTTTCCCTTTCGTACATCAGTGACCCCCATTTGTACAGTAAAATGGTTTTTACCTCAGTGCTGGAGGCTGAACATGGGCAGAAGTGAACTGACGCCAGTGGGGGTTGTGCTGATGTCAGATTTCTGGATGAAGTGTCCTCTGGAGACAGCTGAGAACGACGTGGCCCAGAAAGGTCACCTCTGAAAGAGTGTGCGCTTGGTGTTATTTTCAGCTAAAGTAGTAGTAAAAGAACACAAAGACACAAAAAGCAGATATATTTATTAAACTTATTCAGTGGATAACAGTGGAAAGCGTGTAATGGATAGTGTATTTATAACCTATAAATATTCATTTAAACTTATTTTATTTATGGATTAAGGTAAATTAAATGCAAATTCAACATACAGTGCAAACCTACAAGTGTCATTTTTAAAATCTAATGACAGCCTCGTCAATGGCAGTGTTATTTTATATACTATATAAGATTTATAATTTAGTATTTTGTAGCTTTTATTTTTATATTATCAGTTTTTATTTTAATTTTAGTTTAGATTTAGTTTTGTGCTTTTTATCATTTTTATTAGCTTTTGTTTTGTTTTTAAATATTTCTAATTAGCTTTATTTTCATTACAGTTTTAGTCATTTTAGTACTTATTTTATTTCAGTTCATTGTTTTTAAGTGCAAGTCTTTTAACATAATAATGTAAGCATTTTATTTCAACTGTTTCAATTAATGAAACATTTTAGTTAGATTTAGTTTTAGTTTAGTTACATTTCTATATTATACTTTTTTATAGCTTTACTTAACAATAACAACACTGCTCAGTAGAGTGAGTATTTTGAAGCTAAATAATGTTTAAAATAAATTAGGAATTTTATTTTATATTAAACACAATCAGCCAGAATTCTCCTTCTATTCTAGACAGGCGTTTCATAGCACCAAGCATCATCTTTGTGTGAAAATTAAAAAAAAATAAAAAATTGATTGGTTAAAATGAGACATTAATGAAGGTCTGCTGAGGATTTGAATTACATAAGATTCTCTGCTGGCTACAAAGAGAAACATTCTACGCTTTTTGGTAGATTTTGCTTGTATCTGTAGCTTTCCATGCTTGGTTTGGCTTTTTATGATGAAAGTCATACTTTATGTATTTGTCTTTGATGAAAAAAACATTTTCCTTTCCAACATGTCAGAAATATGACAAATATGTTTTCACTGGCACCTTTGGTTTGCTTTCAGTTTGATTAGCTTTGGCTTTTATTCACATAAATTACTGTTGGAATCGATTCTAAATCTCCCGTTAGCTAAAATGCCCGCTAATCTGTTCACTAAAACATGCCCCCTGTTTAAACACCCATAATCCATCTGGATTCAGCCAGGATTCAGTGTTTTCATCCACAGAGGAGCTTAACTCTATATCACTGCACCGCCACAAATGTCAAAACTACAAAATCACCCTGAGCGCCTTTATTCTGACACTACATCCAGATGGCTAGCATTGCAATCATGCTAATTTTGGCTCCAGCATACTGACATGGTCGCCTCCACCCAATCCCTGCGTGATGGGATTACTTACATCAGAGTGAATAAAATAGATCAGACACAGAGCAGAAACAGTAGTCTATAGAGATTCAATTCTCAATGATTGGCTACGTTCATTTAACATAGTCTGTAAGCAGCACAATCTTGGCATCTGAACAGAGGGAGATTCTGAAGATATACAGATTCATAGCAAGAGCTATCTCTGTCTCACATCTCATAGCACCCCGACTTCCCAATCTGCAACAAATGCACTTTACAGGGAATGGTGCACACCGAATAAGTTCCCTTTTTGTAAATACAGAGCATTATGAGCAAAAAAAAAACAACAACAAAAAACAGACATTTGCTAGTAATTGCGACTTTATATCCCCTTAGTTACTGTTGCTATGTCGGACAAATCATGTCACTGTAACACCACACATCATGTTCTCACGCAGTGAAAAATACATTGCGGAGCAAAGAGGACACTGACAATGCACCAACAGACAAGACAGAGCAGGTTACTTTTGGTATGAAACAAAGTCTCAGCTTTCATATTTTGTCACTTTTTAATAAATTCAAACAATAAAGTGTCCATTTATTGAGAGGCGTGTCTATGAATTTTGATGTAACATATGCCAAAAAAATCTCAGAAAAAAAGCAAGAGAGAGAGAGAGAGAGAGAGAGAGAGAGATCAAAAGCAAAAGAGAGTGAGATAATTTTAGTAGAGGACCAGCGGGCACAATCAGGCTCAGGTGTGATGGGGACAGAACACACACACACACACACACACACACACACACACACACACACACACACACACACACACACACACACACACACACACACACACACACACACACACACACACACACACACACACGCACACACACACAAAACAGTGCTAGAGGCGGATGGAGCGGGTGGGTGAGATGATTAAGGGAGTGATGGATAGAGATATACATAGTGTCATCACTAAAACCTTCCTATTTTTGATTGTGAGAGATATTTATCTGCCTCCAACACTTCAGTAGCCATTAACATCATTTATAACCAGCACACAAGCTGGTTCCTGTGAAATATAATGCAGTGTTTTGTTGTGTATGATTCAGACACATATGCAGCTCTTAATTGCATTATGATTTTATGTCCTATGATGAATCTAGAGCTGTTCTAAACAGGCAAAGAACTATTAAATTAAGGCAGCGGCTATTTACACTAAATCTAAAATAAGATACATACATTACCATTCAAACGTGACATTGAAGACTGGAGTAATGATGCTGTAAATTCAGCTTTACCATCACAGGAATTACACTTTAAAATAGAATATGATAAAATAGTTATTTTAAACTGGAATAATATGCATCACTAATACAGCATGTATTTATGGTTTAAAAACGGATATGACTAGTCAGAGATGTGTACGAACCATAAATATTAGATGTTTGAGGAACTTTTCTCTTCTTTCTGCAGAGATCATGAATGATGTCATCAAGAAGGTGAAGAAGAAGGGAGAATGGAAGGTAAGTCAAACTCATTCAGCCCATCACCATAGCAACCACGCTATCCTTATGTCACGTCACCACAGTTTTAATCTTTCATCGAGTCCCCGACCTGCAGACAGGAAATCAGTGTGAGTAATTAAGGCCAAACGATTTCATCAATCCTATACTGCCTGTATAACACCACATGCATATTTATTTTGGTGCCCATATTTTCACACTGCCTGTATAAGCAGCGTGGTACTGTGGGTGAAACGGGCCTTACTGTTGCAGTAATATTTGTTTCTGGGACTCTCCAGTTATTTCTGCTCTCTGTTTTTCTCTGTAGGCTTTGATAGTGGACCAGCTCAGCATGAGGATGTTGTCTTCTTGCTGCAAAATGACTGATATCATGACAGAGGGCATCACTAGTAAGTCGATCCTCAGGTTTTGACCCCCAGTGAAGTAAAAAGTTCCCCTTTGTTGCTGACAATTAGTCTATGGCTCATAGGACACAAAAATATCAATTCAGAACTCATCTCTAAACCTGAAACTTTCATATAAATACTGGAAAATGGTGACCAGATGGAAAGAAACATCTCATATTAACGACCTAACTAAGCACACATACGTCAATCAGATGTCTGCAAAAGAACAAATCTGGAAAGCATCATATTATCTTTAATTTAGCAATAAGTTACAAGATGTTTTGCTATATTATGAATATATTATGGCTAAAGGCATTGTTAGGCATAACAGTTGCAACCCCCTTCAGCTCTGAATATATTTACAATAGGTGAACAAATATCTTATTAAATCTTAAATATCACGAAAATATCTAATGACCTTTCTTATAAAAGAAAACAGTGTAGCTAACCATATGTGACCAATTTCTGTTTGCATGGTAGACTTGACTCAATTTTATTCAGTTTTAATTAAAAAAAAAATTTTTATTATGTGGTTTTTTATTTTTTTATGTTACTATTTAAGTTTAATGTATTTTTATTTATTTATTTATTTATTTTAAGTTTTAATTTTAGTTTATTTATTTTAAGTTTTAATTTTTTTTATTTTATTTACACTTAATAATTTAGTGTTTCAACACAAATTGATTTCAGTTAGCTGCCAAGGCAACATTTAACAAGTTAAAGTTTTTCATCTAATATTTATATTTGATTTTATTTCAGCTTTATTTCAACTAACCAAAAGGTTAATGAATATAACCCTTTATCAGAGAAGCTGCTTCTGTGACTGACTTGCTGTTTCTACTCTTATCTCTGCAGTTGTTGAAGACATTAACAAGCGAAGAGAACCTCTCCCTTCATTGGAGTCCATTTACCTGATAACCCCAACTGATAAGGTACTCAAACACACTGATTTTAGAAGATGCTAAAAAGATGCTAAAATAAAACCTCCAGCATAGACTTCATCTCTCAGTGTGGAGGCGGAACCTTCACACTGTACACACTAAACATATGTCACTCACTGACACACACATATATATATTTACACACACAGTATTTACACAGCCTACACAAACAGCCTGAAACTCTTGTTATTTCTACTGGCCATTTTGGTTACTATAACAACACAAACACAGTGTTATCTAAAGCTTGTTGTATTTCTCTTACCAGTCTGTGCAGACTCTCATCAATGACTTCAAAGATCCCCATTCAGCGAAATATAAAGCAGCTCATGTCTTCTTTACTGACTGTGAGTATCTGAAGGTACTCCACTGTACTTCAAGGGCCCTGCAAGCATAATACACACTACAGTATTAATGGAACCACACTCAAAACTAGACTATTACACAAGCAATCAGCAAGACAATGTTTTTAATGAATCTTACTTAAACACAATGCTGTGTAACATCAGATATAAAGGCAAATCAGCACTTTTCTTATGACAGCTATAAATTAACTGAATTATTTTATAGTTAATCATAAATTAATGTGCTGTTACAATTAGTCTGACAAATAATTATTTGTTACTTTGTTATAAAATAAAATAAAATAAAATCGTAAGTGAGAAATATATAAACTAAAAATCATAAATGGAGCCCTTAATAACATATATACACAAAATACATAAAAAACTGCATCCATGACATGTATTGTTTATATTTTGTATATAGTACGTTGTAAAAGAAAATAGTAAAATGATATATATAAATTTTATACATTTATATACATTTAAAAAATCTAATAAAATCTAGTAATATATATATATATACACAATATATATTAATATATATATATACACACACACACTGTATAAATTATTTATACATTTATATATTATTTAATATACATTTACAAATATTTTGTATATAAAAGTATAAATATGCAATAGATATTGCAGCTGATTTTCTATTGGAGATTTTATTGCAGAAGTTTTGCAGGTGATTTTGTAAATATTTTACGTATAACATGTAAAAACTTCAATAAACTGCCATCATTGCTCGAAATGCCATGCCAACTACCCATGTGTTTCTTCCAGCTTGCCCGGACCCCCTTTTTAATGAAGTGGTAAAGAGCCGTGCCTCAAAATCCATTAAAACCCTAAATGAGATCAACATCGCCTTCCTGCCCTACGAGTCCCAGGTGAGCCATTTCAGGATGGGAGAGGAAGAGAGAGATAAAAATATGTAGGAATAATGACTTTCCGTATAGAGAACTATCCAGAAGCAACTAAGCGAATGCAGAAATAGAGTGTTCCAGAACAGCTCTGATGCTGGGGGGATGCAGTCTGGCCCACAATGCCTTGCTGCTTATGCTGTCTGTTATGATTAATTCAGTGGAGTCAGAGGAGCAGTGCGTATCTCCTGGCGTGATGCTGCAGCTTAATGCTTCACAGACCCACCTCGTTCAGCAACACGTAATTGGCCAACGCAGCATCCACAGAGAGCCTCGGCCAATCAGAGGAGGCTATGTGAGGAAACAAGCATCAAGGGGAACCCATCTGCTGAACAGAAGGATGGTCATGTGACCCTGTGTGTGCTGATAGGGGGTGGGGAGGGGTGGTTGTGAAGACCTATAGAGATAGACTGTCTGACACAGTCAGAGATATAGCACGGACTGGGCCACAGGAAACACAAAGGCAGGAAGGAAAGGAATGAATGCACAAACTCACTAACTCAAGGGCCATTGGAAACAGGAAACAGGAAGTAGAGAGGAACACATTTTGTCGCATTCTGTCTGTCAGACAAAATCATAAAGATGTTTTTATTTATAGAAATTTATAATCTGTTTATTTATTAAAAAAATAAATATGGAAAACATACACTACCATTCAAAGGTTTGGGGTGACTACAGATATTTTTTAAAGAAATGAATGCTTTTATTCAGCAAGGATACATTAAATTAATCAAAGGTGATCATAATTGATCACTGATCATAATAACCAATGTTTCTTAAGCATATTCGGATGATTTCTGAAGGATCATATGACACTGGAGACTGGAGTAATGGTTGCAGAAAATTCAGTTTTGCATCACAGGAATAAATTACATTTTAAAATATATCAAAACAGAAAGTAATTATTTTAAATTGTAATAATAATACACAATATTACTGGTTTTAGTGTATTTTTCGATCAAATATTTTATTTCAGTAAATGTTTATTTAAATTTTTTTTTTTATGCTTCTAAATTTAGTTTCAGTTTTACTTAACTATAATAACAGTTTTAGATAAAGCCGCCCGTAAATGGCACGTAAAAGACAAAATGTCAGCTGATCACTTTGCCTGTCCACATTATTGCTCTATTAGAAGTATGAATGTGTGTATGTGTGTGTTTAGGTGTTCTCTTTGGACAATCCTGATGCCTTCCAGAGTTTCTACAGCCCTCATAAGACACAGCTGAAGAACCCTGTGATGGAACGGTTAGCCGAGCAGCTGGCAACTCTGTGTGCCACGCTAAAGGAATACCCTGCCGTCCGATACCGAGGGTAAGGCATGAGGGGCCACGATGGAACTGCATCTGCCTTTTAATATTTTGTAGAGTCTTCAACCATCATCTTTATAACTGATCTGTTCCTATATCTGAACCGTTTTGATGGTGCTGTTTCACATATGCAATCATATTTATTCAACACACTTACAGCAGGGACTAGTGTAGAAGACAAGATGCCCAGTCATCTCTGAATCAGATTTCAGGAAGTGGCAACCGGATCAACAGAGCTGTCTAATGTTCTGTCTGTCTGTTCTAATACACTGATTTTCTATGTACAGGGAGTATAAAGATAACGCCACTCTGGCTCAGTTGCTTCAGGACAAACTGGACGCCTACAAGGCAGATGATCCCACAATGGGGGAGGTGAGCAGGACATCTCAGTTACTGATGTGTAAAAAAAAAAAAATACTGTAATAGCAAAATGTAATAACTTATTCTTCCTCTGAAATGACTTCAAGACTTCCATGTTAAGAAATTACAGCTGCTTCTTTCAGCCTTATTCCTGCCCACATTATTATTATGTTTGTGGGTGGCTTTGTTAATCAAAGAACAGTTTGTGCTGATCATGGAGTACATTTTTAGATTTTCTGATCTCTCTGCAGGGCCCAGACAAGGCTCGCTCCCAGCTCATTATTCTGGACCGAGGTTTCGACCCTGCCTCTCCTGTCCTGCACGAGCTCACCTTCCAGGCTATGGCCTATGACCTGCTGCCCATTGAGAATGATGTCTACAAGTAAGTGAAATAAATAAATATATTTAAACTTATTTTTAAATAATATTTACTATATTAAATTATTATATGATATTATGTTCTATAAATATATTATAATAAATTACAATATAAAATAATATTTATAATACATATAATATGTAAAATATAAAATTATATATATATATATATATATATATACATATATATATATATATATATATATATATATATTTATATATATATAAAAATGTGCATTATGCTTGTGCATTATTACAAATGGATCTTTATTAGCAAATACTTTTGTTAATCGGCCAAGGATGGTTATATAGAGTATATCATATACAAATATATAATATATAAATTTGTTTTGTATCTGGTAGGTATGATACTAGTGGGATGGGAGACTCTCGTGAGAAAGAAGTGCTACTGCATGAAGACGATGACCTCTGGGTGGCGCTACGGCACAAACATATTGCTGAGGTCTCTCAGTGAGTAAAACCGAACATTTTTGGCCTTAAGCTCTGGTTTTCCTGTAATATTCTGTGTCTGTTAATAGTGACATCCCTGTTCTCTCTATCCCTTTCTCATTTCCCTCGCTGGCAGGGAGGTGACACGCTCCCTGAAGGAATTTTCTGCTAGTAAACGGATGAACACTGGAGAGAAGGTACGCTGGAGTCTGGCTGAGGGGGGAGAATAAATGAAGAGTGGAACAGAGAGAATAGTTTAGTGTAGGCGAAGGAGGATAGCCTGGCAGATGAAATTACGTCTGCAGCCAAATCCAAACCGTGACGGCTGACTCATGTGAAAGCACTCTAAGGCTACAGCAGGATTAGTATTGATTGACTTACTGACACAGCACAAGCAAACATAAACACACAAATTTCTGCTGTGATGTATTATTTGCAATAGTGTATAGTCTGATAAACCATAGAGATTTTATATTGCATTGTATCTGTGTACCTACTTTGGCCTACTGGATCTGAGACATGTCTTGAGGCAGCATCTGACCAGTTTTGTTTTCCTTTCTGAGAAAGTCCTGTGTTTCTTCCAGACCACCATGAGGGACCTGTCTCAAATGCTGAAGAAGATGCCACAGTACCAGAAAGAGCTCAGCAAGGTGTGAGAGGTCAAAAAGCATGTGCAGTCAGCCAACCAAGAGACTCCTCATGGGAAATGCAGTTCTGATATTTACCTAATTGCTTCTTCAAATCTCTGCCCTTTTAGTACTCGACCCATCTGCAGTTGGCCGAGGATTGCATGAAGCACTACCAGGGAACCGTGGACAAGCTGTGCCGTGTAGAGCAGGTACAATTTCACCACAGACATCACTGCTACAGGATAGGGGTTTTGTGAAAAAAAAAAACAAAAAAACAGTAGTGTATGCACCAAAGTTTCATTCATTCATGAATTAAAAATGTTTCACACAATGATTTTAACATTCACAAAATGTGATATTATATTATTTATAATATGAGGTTGATTACAATATTTTAAATTATTTTTTAATTTTTTTAGCTATTCATTCCATTCAAAACTAATGCTAAAAATATTTAAAATATTACATTTTTTAAAATATTTGCCTTAGAAATTTTGATATGTGTGTGTGTGTGTATATATATAAAAGGCAGTTAATGGAAACAATTTAATTGTTTTAATTGTCTTAATAATGTCACATTTAATGTTGTTGATTGTTGCTACAGGTGGATTTCAATTTTTTTAGTTTTTAATAAACCAATCAAAAAGATTTAATAATTGCAAATGATTTATAAATAATATTGAACAAAAAAAATTTACATATACATATGAAAACAGAAAAAGTACATTATAACACAGGAGCTGCTCGGAAAAGTTACCCACTAGGTCACGAATCATTTTCAATGAGGGGGTGAACAGAGCGGAGAGCAGGTGCAATGAAACTGCCACAATGAGCGATAGAGTATGTAGTGCGTGTTTACAAGCTGCCTGCAAAGAATGCTGCCACCTCGTCTATATTACCAGGTCACTGGTTAAATTGATCTAACTATGATAATGAAGGGCAAACCATGGTTATTTGTTACCATCTCCATCCTAGTACATCCCTGCATCTCACTCTATTCTATTCCTTTATCATCTATAGCACAACTGTTCATACAATTTATTCATTATTCAATTTATTTTGCAATATTTGTCAATTTTTTTTTTTTTTTTGTCTGTGTGTTGTTGTTGTCTCTGTGTACTGGAAGCTTATGTCACTGAAACAAATTCCTTGTATGCACAAGCATACTTGGCAATAAAGCTCTTTCTGATTCTGATTCTGTAATGATCTCAAAGCATCACATTGTTTAGTTTTTATTGCTTCCTGTGCTCTGTCACCCGGCAGGATCTTGCTATGGGAACAGATGCAGAGGGCGAAAAGATTAAAGACCCCATGAGGGCCATCGTGCCAATCTTGCTGGATGCCAACGTCAGCACCTACGACAAGATCCGTATCATCCTGCTCTACATCTTCCTGAAGAACGGTTAGAGAGTCTTTGGCACATCTCAGTTTGGGGGTCATTGCCCTGATCAGCCAATTTTGTAACGTGGCTTTGCATGTGTTGCAAAACAGGGATCACGGAGGAGAACCTTAACAAGCTGATTCAACACGCCCAGATCCCTCCGGAGGACAGTGAGATCATCACCAACATGGCTCATCTGGGTGTCCCAATCATTACAGATGTACGCGATCTGATTCTTGTCCTAAGCAACGGTTAAGTCTCCTTGGCTGTTGCCATTGACGTTTCTGCTTTGTTTCTGTACGCTGCAGTCTACTCTCCGCAGAGGCAAGAAGCTTGATCGTAAGGAGCGTGTGAGCGAGCAGACCTACCAGCTTTCTCGCTGGACCCCACTCATCAAAGATATCATAGAGGTCAGACCTGAGCTATAGAATTTGACAGAGAAACTGTGTGCAGACTGTGTGTAAATGTGTGGTCTTACCTTGTTTGTGAATGTGGTTGCAGGATGCAATCGAAGACAAGCTGGACACCAAACATTATCCGTACATCTCGACACGCTCGTCTTCTTCCTTCAGCACTTCTGCAGTCAGGTACACATGCTCACCAACTCTCATTTTCAGGCTCCCTTTCAAATAATGAGGAATTTGAACTGGCCACACTCACAGGAAGGGGAATTCACCAAACTGCAAAAAAAATTAACAAGTTATGCTGATTGAACAAAAGGAGCAAAAAGAGATGATTTTGCAGGTGTTTTGTCTTGTAAACCTGCTTTATGTTATTTGGGTCTGTTTTGAAGACTTAATAAATTAGAGATATATTAGGGCATTCTGGGGAATGAAGTGTTAATATTAGTTAACAAAATTAGATAAACTAACAAAATAAAATTCTAAAGCACTTATTACACTTAATGTTAATTTTAATGTACTTAAATTAAATAAAAAAATGTACTCATAATTAAAATAAAAAAATGTTAATATTATTTAATTAACAGTTGTATTTTTATTCACAAACATTAAAGTGCCCCTATTATGGGTAATGAAAGGTTCATATTTTGGTTTTGGGAGTCCCCAACATCAGGTTGACATGCATGCAAGGTCAAAAAACACAGTGTTTTTCATTGTCTTATAATATGCATTTATATTTACCTTACTTGCTCAATGACTCCCAAATGATTCGTTCAACGATTAATTTTTCCAAACCCCGTCTTTGCGCGATGCTAATCTGCGGTGATTGGTTTGATTGGTCTCATTTCCATGTCATCATGCTTGTAATGCCTGATAAAGCAACTTTTGTGAGGCAGTGTGCTGGTTTGTGTACTGGGGAAACAGTTATTTTTACAGCTCCAAAAGCAGCACCTAGTGGCAAAGAATGAATTTGCATTTTCATTCAGACAAACATGAAAAGACAAACAAGTGGGCGCAAAATACTAAAATTTCACACTCACACAAAAACAAAAAAGCTTGGGATTCGTTTTAAAAACGACTCGTTTTAATGATTCAGAATCGACTCTTTCTTTTGAGAGACAATAAGTTTATACACTGCACTTTTAGATTTAAAACTTTGCAGGATGTAACACACAGCATGAAAGGTAATTTAAAAAAATCCATAATAGGGGCACTTTAACAAGGATGAATAAATAATGTAACAAATATACTCAATTGTAAATATCTCAGTTGTAAAACCCAAGAAAATTAAATTAATAATTTTAAATGAATGAAAACTATACTTTAATGTAATAAACTCCTTTAAATATCCAACCATTTCAATTACACTTCTTTACAATCAAATTTATTAGAATTAGAAATTTCAAAGGCAACTCTCTAACACACACACACAATATCCCAATACACAGGTGTATTCATGCATTTTTGTATTGCACAAGTCAAAAGATTGAAGCAACTTGGATCAATAATCATTTGTGTACCAAGGGGTGTGGAGAACATTAAGATCAATACCGTGATTGGAGGGTGGTGCAACGTGAGGTGGGGGTGAACACCAAGTTTCTTTCAGAAGCAGTAGAAACTGGTATATTTCCTCAGGGTCAGCAGTAATGATCCCGCCACACTGTTCTGCTTTCAGGACAAACAATCTAGCACAGCTCCTGTAAACAGTAGCAGAGGGAAAGCAGGATGTCCCTGACTCCCACAGAGGGAGAGCTGATGGGTCAGCTATTGATTAGACTCGAGATCACCAGAGTTCACGCTGATTTCCCCTCTCATTATGCTAGCAAATAATAAAAACATCACAATAATCCACAATTAATCCAAAAATGAAAATTCTGTCATCATTTACGCACCCTCAAGTTGTTCCAAACCTTTCTTCTGTTCAACAAAAAAGAAGATATTTTGAAGAATGTTGGTAGCTAAGCAGCTGCTGGTAGCCATAGACTTCCATAGTATTTTTTTCCTCATAATATGGAAGTCAGTGGCTACCAACAACTGTGTAACTGAGTAAATTATGATAAGACTTTCATTTTTGGGTGAAATATCCCTTAAAAGGAATGCAGTTTCAGTGGTTTTATCATATGCAAATAACAGGGTTCTTTGATATATGCTATAATTTAGCCCTTTTTTGTATTGCAAGTTTTCTAAACAGTTGTTTAAATATGCAAATGAAGCATTAAATAAGTAATTACTATTATTATTGGATTCTTTAATACTAAACCAAGTTCAATTTTTTTTTTTCATTTTGTCGATATATCAAAGTCAAATGGTTTTTAAAGAGGGGATTTTGGATATCTCTTTATCACAAAAAAAATAAATACTAAATATAAAATAAATTAGTAAAAACCTTTAGAATATAGATAGGAATAAAACTGTAAAATTTGGTGTATGTACTGTAAGTGCTGCTGAAGTGGACATGGCTCAGTACATAATAATAATAATTTAAAAAATCTAATTCTGCGAAAAATGGCCTTTAAAGATTATGTAATTGAATCTTGATACTGTAATTGAAATCTACAGATGCACTTATAAGTGTATTTTGGATGTTTTCTTTCCACTAGTCTGAACCACTACGTTATGAAAAGCCAAATAGCCCCAAATCTCAAAACAGACCATTGTATAAAAAAAAAAAATCTGTTTTTGCCTGTGGTGTCTTGCCTTCAGTGGACACGTGAGGAAAGATAGAGTAAAACAGTGTAGTCTCTAACTGTTGTCAAACGAAGGCCATAAATGGTACTGCAACAACAAATACCTTCAAATGACCCTGCAAAACATCAATGATACTTCAGTCTTTTGGTTTGAAAAAGTTGTTGACATGCATTCATGTGTTCTTTTCATGACAGTGCCCGATATGGCCACTGGCACAAGAATAAGACCCCTGGAGAGTACCGTACAGGCCCTCGCATCATGGTCTTCATCATTGGGGGCGCGTCCTTTAGCGAGATGCGCTGTGCCTATGAGGTCACACAGGCCAATGGCAAATGGGAGGCCATCATTGGTGAGTCTGCAGAGGATACTGCTAAAAGTCACTGTAAATTCAAGAGTTACTAAGCAAACACCCTTTAAAGCCTTAGATTGGTATCCTTAGCTTTAACTATACATGTGTTTTGTTGTACGATACGTTTAATCAGACTGGCAAATCTGTCTTGTATATTTTTCCTGTGCTCTTGTCTTGTACAGTATTTTGTGCCTGTCATGTTTTAACTGCTTTTAAATTGCAGTCGTGAGCCTCTGCTGTGTTCATAAGTCTATGTTCGTAAGTTCTTCTTTGTGTGTGTCTTGTGTGCGTGTGATAGGGTTTATGTTTAAGATGTGCACTTGCATTTAGAATTGTCTTTTAAACTTACCTTTAAGGCCTATGGCAGCCAAAACAAGTGGGTGTTCACATTGCTCTTAAAGGAATAGTTCACCCAAAAATTTTAATTTGCTTAAAATGTACTTATCCTCAGGCCATCCAAGATGTAGATGAGTTTGTTTCTTCATTTGGCATTACATCACTTGCTCACCAATGGATCCTCTGCAGTGAATGGGTGCCGTCAGAATGAGAGTCCAAACAGCTGATAAAAACACAGAATAATCCACAAGTAATCCACAAGAATGCAGTCAATCAGTTAACATCTTGTAAATTGAAAAGTTGCATGTTTTTAAGAAACATATACATCAAGATGTTTTTAAAACACAAGACCTGTATCCATAATATTGCTTTCTCCAGTGAAAAAGCTGTCTTGTCTGGATAGAAATATGCATAGATCAAGCACCGTTTACAGGCAAAACAGTCTAAAATAGTACTAAACAAATATGCTGGAGGTTTTTGATGAGAGTACAACAGGGGATGGAGTTTTTTACTGGAGGGAGTGTTATTATGGATTATAGACTTATTTTGGCCAGAAGCAATGATTTAAAATTAAAACACTTTCTTATTCACCGAATCTTGTTTGTTTCATTCAGTTCACAAGATGTTAATTGATTCGTATGGATTACTTGTGAATTAAAGTTGTGTTTTTATCAGCTGTTTGGACTCTCATTCTGACGGCACCCATCCACTGCAGAAGATCCATTGGTGAGCAAGTGATGTAATGCTAAATTTCACAAACTTTTTTACATCTTAGATGGCCTGAAGGTGAGCAAATAATTTTTTTTTTGTGAACTATTCCTTTAAAGGAATTACAAGTTCTCGTTAAGATTACGGACTTTTGGTCACTGTTGCTGCAAATTACTGTCAGTGTGAACGCCCCTTTAGAAGTGAACTTTAAAGTACATAGTAAAGTATCAGTCTGTTGTTTTCCAGAAGCAATTTGAGCATTGAAGATTTTACAATAACTGAATTTCTAATTGGTGAATCTGGGCGACTTACACAATTTTGTCCATGCATGAGGTCTATTAGAGATGGACAATGCATCTGAAGGACCTCGATGGGACGATTGGCTGAACTTTTAATTGTGAACCGTCATGGAATGAATATTTTACATTTAGTTGATTGAAGGAGGCCCAACAGTTATTGAGTTTTCCATCACTGAAACATCCAACAAGAGCTTCCAAAAATATATTTTTTTTTCGGGGGTTCTAGGATGATATTTCATAAACATCACGATCTACAGATGGTGGAAATGGTATTTAACCCTCTTTTGTCCCAATAAAGATTAACGGTGGTGAAAGAACGTGAGGTGCGGTGTGAGATTCATTCTGAGCGTGAAGCCACCTTTGTTCCTCCGCAGGTTCTACTCACACGCTCACCCCAACCAAATTTCTAATGGACCTGCGGCACCCCGACTTCCGAGAATCCACTAGGGTGTCCTTTGAGGACCCTGACCCCTCAGACGAGTGAGAGAGAAAGAGGGAAGGGTGGGAGAGAGAAATCACACTCTGACAAAGTAAAGGCAGCCGAACAAAGAAACCCTTTCTGAACCCCCACAGTACAAGGGTTTTCTTTTCTTGCTCCTTTTACCACACTCTACCGTTTTACTGCGCCACCACGCCTCAGGGATGAGTGTCCGGCTCCTGCCTCCAATCTGCAAGTTTCACTCAGGCTCCGCCTTCTACTGGGACCTGCCAATATTGATGCGCCTCCACTTATGAAAAACGATTGGCCGGCTGAACGATTCATTTAGAACTGCAGTGGGCAGAGCCTTTTTTGAGTGACAGATGCAGTAGGAGTCCTGACCCCATCCCTAGTTGACCACATCTTCTCAGTTGGGTGGATTAAACTGCATTCTCCTCACAATACGCCTTTTAATTCAATGGAGTCTCCTCTTCTGACGAGGAAAGGCTTCCTCCATTTGCCCTCCCAAATATCATTATTTTTAAAGCTTCATTTTCCCGCAGATTTAATCTACCCTTAAGACTCATCATATTGCGATTATTTCTGAATAACTATCCAAGACAATCACTCATATTAACTTTGTTTTCCCCCCTCTGGAGAGGTAATTGATGCCAGTTGCAGGATAATTTGATTTTGTTTTTAATCTAGTTCCTCAAACTACCTCACATCACGTCTACATGACCAAGTGGCTGTCTGCAAAGAATATATGAAAAAACTACCCCCCACACACAGACACTCTCTCTTCCCCTTTTTTTGTAATTCTTCTGCAGATGCTAAAGCTTGAAATGTAGCTGTGTTCTTCAGATATGCTTTAGCACTAACGCTTCTCCCAAACACTAACATTTTGAAACTAACTTGTTTGGGCCGTTTACATCATTTTTCAGAAACCTTCATGTTATTCCCCAGGTCCTGTTTTTTTGCATTAAAAATAACTTACTAGACTATTAAATAGTTGATTATAAAGCTAACCACAACAGCCTCTTGCTAATAAATCAATGCAATTTGTGGTTCATGACTGGGACTTAAAAATAAAGGATGTTTTGAACAAGCTTAGCAACACTTTATATTACAAGACTGTAATTCCTGTGCAGGCTTGTGGTTACATTAAATGTTATGAATTACTCATTGTCATTTGTTTAAAACCCACCATTAGCTCTTACAGGAATGTTCTGGGTGGGTTAAATACAAGTTTATGGCATGCTCTCAATTACCACAGGAAATGATTTTAACTTGTTTGGAAGAACTTGCTAAACTCATGTTTACAGTAATGCTCTCATAATGGAAGTCTATGGGGTATTGCATTGTAATAATATTCAGATACTGTACTCACAGTTCTGTAAGTACAGCCATAAGATTTGAACATTATATGTATACCATGTCTGTCTATGTTTATATACAATATTTTAGTTCCTTATTTTAGTATTTTAAATCCTTTGGAATACCTTGCTCCATAGACTTCCATTGTAAGAGCATTACAGCACAAGTTAGATCAGGTTTTGACACAGAAATAGATGAGCCAGGATGTTTTCTGGTGTAATCAAAGATGCTATTGATAGAGATAAACATGTATTGATCTTGGAATATTCATTTAACCCAACTATGATCTTCTCTGAAGCATTAAGAGTAACTATAACATTTCTAAGCCAACAAATGCACACAAAGAAAGTCCTGTAATACAAAGCGTCCTTCCAAATACCTTTACTGACTAAACCATTGTACAAGAATGATCATTGCTTAGCCCTATCAAGTATCCATCACTCAAGTGTCAGGCCGCTAAAGCTATATCCCTTTTGATTTCCCCTTTTTCTGTTGGTTTTTCGTGTTCGTAAATGATCACACCATAAGCAGTATGTCAGTCCTAACCCATACTGCAACATGGAACACTTCTTGACTGTTCCAGCCATTATTGAACAATAATATGCTTTGTTTTCATGGCTCTTTAGTTTAGACCCATTCATCTAATTGAAGAGCTACAAATCACATTGTGAATCTGATTAGCGATTAGCAAAACTGCGTGTTTGCATTTAGTTGGCCCTGTAGATTATATCAGCTGCATCAGAACCAGACAACTGAGTTGCCTGTTCAAAGCTGAGCATGCAACTACACATTCACTTCTACTTGCATAGCAATGTAAGATTCATTTGCCTCTTTCTGTAGGCAACCCTCACTGGTTGTTAAGTTAATGTGACACTCATTATCAAGCGATTTTTAATCACTTGATCTTTTTATTGCAAAAGACGACTTGTAGTTGTGGGAACATGCAGCTTTGCTAAAAAATATTGTACTTTAACAGGGAGTAGAATAAACATTTGTTCCACAGGGAACCAAAAATCCTAAATTATTTCAGTGTGTACCCAAGGTATTTTTTTTTTTTAAGGTGACCCTGTGGCACAAATGTTTTGGGTAGTTTGAATGTACAGTATTTCTGATGTGTTAAAATGTGTCTTCAGCTAAATATCTAATCAATAAAATCTTAACAATTAAATATATGTGCATAAAGTACCATTAAAAAGGGTTGGCAAGATTTTTTAAAATGTAAAACTACAGTTACTATTGTGAAATATTACTATTTAAAAATAATGGTTTTCTATTTTAATATATAAAATGTAATTTATTCCTGTGATGTCAAAGTTGAATTTATTACTCCAGTTTTCAGTGTCACACGATCCTTCAGAAATCATTCTAATTTGCTGATTTGCATTTGCAAGAAACATTTCTTATTATCACCACAGCTGGAAACGGTTGTGCTGTTTAATATTTTGGTGGAAACCATGATTTTTTTTTTTTTTTTTTTTTAGTTTTCTTTGATAAATAAAACATTTAAAAGAAAAACGTCTCCACTCTCAATTCTGATCACTTGAAAGTTTCTTTGCTCAATCTTTCTGACCCTTTTGACTTTTGAACAGCAGTATATATATATATATATATATATATATATATATATCACTACTATTATTAATATATATTTTATATAATATATTTTCAACAATATTATAGATTGATACACAGCTGAAAACACCTTTAAACATTTTTACAGTTAATGTACAAATTTAATGAGTTTTTCTCTTTGTTTCTCTCCTCGGTGCTCATTTATGCAGGTTCGACCCATATCGTCGGCCCCACCCAGCTTCTGGATGCTCTCAAGGCCATGAACAAACCCGACGAGGAGCAGACAAGCTAAAATCACAATTTCCTCCCTCCCAACCCCATCGCCCAGTTACCCTCTCCCTCCCTTCATCCGTCGCCCTGTAAATCACACCCACTCCTATATAAATTGTGTATGCATCTTGCTTGAGAAAAACAAAACAAAACAAAAAAAACCTGATGATTGGTGACAAGTTAAAAAGAATATTCTATAAATTTATATATATTTAAATATATATAAGTATTCTTCTGTTTTACAATGGATGCAAATGATTACTGTCAAACTGAGTTTTCATTATTAATTGCCATTTATAAACTTTAAAGTACCAAATGTAATATTGTATGTTATGGAATCTGCTAGAATGCGTAAATGGTAGATCACTTTTTGTGTTCGCTCCTTCTTTAACTTGGTGGTTTTTTTTCTTTACTTTCTTTTTTTTAATGGTTTAAAAGTGGTTGGGGGAAGGACTGGTTTGTATGCAAATAGACCAGTGAGGCAAAATAATGCATATCACTTCCTACTCTGAAAGCTAAACTGCCGCCCAGTTTAGATGCTTGGGTTAAATTGTTGTCTCATTTTAGATGTGCATGCCATGGACGCTACTATGTGGCCCTTTTGACATGTTTTAAAACACTGTTAAGATGTAAAAATGAAACCGAGCATCTTCTGGGACTCCAGTGATGAAGAGGAAGGAAGCCAAAGGAGTAACAGATCAAAGCCTCGAGCTGTAAAAGTGGAAGAGACACTGTACATAGATAGCGGACGTCACCCCTCCATCAGTCTCAATTCCAGGAGCATTTACTCTCCATATACTTTTCTTTTCATGTCTCCTTCTACAGAGACCTCATGATTTAGTGTGAAGAAGGCCGTTGCTTGCAGATGTTTAAGGAATTCAAAAAAAGGGCCAGTTGTATTTCAGTATTGTATCTCGTCCGATTAAGTCTTATCATTGGTTAGTAAACAATGTTTAACTGGGACATGCACTGAGTAGCGTGTTGTTGTATGCCATATGTTACTGTTTTTTCGTCTCACTGTTGACTGGTGAAAATTTCTGACTGTGAAGTAGTAAAACTTTCCTTTGCCAATGTGAAGCCACTGTGTTTGTGACGTATTAGCTGTAGCTGTAGTGATAAACTGGGAAAAAATAATAGGTAATATCTATCTTTCGTTTGTCTGTCTGATAGTTTCTTCTTGTTATATCTTCCACTGGTGAATGGCTTTGCAACGAAACGCAACCCCCTTTTTAATGTTTGGGTTTCAGTTTCCTCTTTAATCTGTTCTGGCAGAAAGGTTGTATATTGCACTACAAGTTTTCTGTAATGCAAACGCTTCTATGGTTCTCTCACTTCTTTTAAATTATTACCTTATTTTGGGTTTGCTGTTGTATAGCTGTGTCGACTGGATTGATTTCTATTAAATTTATTTTTCAGAGAATATCAATAAATAAGAAGGTAGTCCTTCCTAAACCTGTCGATCTTACTGGGATTCTATGTTTGCGAGTGTTGAAGCACAAACTAAAGTATACTTCATGTGTACCGATGTACTAAGGCTGTCTAATAAATTGGCTTCCATTACAAATATGCAATCAGTACATTTTTGCGACATGCTCTGTACATGATTTCTCCTCTGTCTCTGATCGCACCTCTACACTGCAATAGTCTACAAAATCTGATTTACCTTTTTTGTTTTATGAACACTGGTTTATATGGAAATGTATGAAGTATAAAGGGGTTCCAAAACACTTTAAACACCGAATTGATCAGTTTTTCATTATTATGCAGACTGTAATCAAAAAAACATTTATATTATATAATACATATTTATTAGTTCCAGGTCTGGAAATGGCTACCTGCTATTTCCAGCTTATCCATGAGCGTGGGAGCCCTGTTATATCAAACAAAATGTTGATGTGGACTTTTTGATTGGCTACCAACCTTGATCACTGGTCTCTGAATACATGATAGACTAACTGGCTCTCAACACAGATTTGCAGCTACAGGAAGGTCAAGAGAAGGTCCAGTCCTTTCTCTTGAGAAAAATAAATCTTGGTGAAATGGCTGTAAGGAAAAACAGCAACATGACACACCATGTCAAATATTATGGAAACATTTATATTGGCAAATACAGTATAAAAGTACAGCTCTATAAATACAAAACACATTAGAGAAACATAAAAAAACATTATTAGACATTAAATTTGCCTGACTGGGTGATGCCCAAAATAATTAGTTTGTTTAAATTTACTAAGCTAAAAAAACAAAAAATACATAAACCTAAAAAATATATAAATATATATATATATATATATATATATATATATATATATATATATATATATATATATATATATATATAAATATTTAGTGACAATATTGCATAATCTGTAAAAAGGTATGCTAATAACTATCCTATTATTGTTATGCACGCTGGTCTTTTCACACTGACCTCAATGCTGCTACAAACTCTTGGGACTCTAAGTATGCTGGACTGTATACACACCACTCAAACAAACAGCTTTTTCTGACTGTGGGATAGAAAAACTGTCACACAGGCATTTACATTAAAAAGGTTTTGCAGTTTGGAAATTCTAGGTAAACAAAAACAACACAAATTATGGTTTAACACTTTGCATCATTTTCCGCTGAAGTGTTGCATGTCTGCATCAGTCACATCACTATGAGTAAATGAGTTGTTTTTGTAAACTAATAATAATGCGCAAATGTGAATTTCTTCACAGCTCAGCAGTAGTAAAATATAATTCCTCATTTAAAGTCACTTTGGATAAAAGCATCTGCTAAAAGAACAAATGCAAACTCTGGTGTCAGTAGGTGCAGGATGTGGTGAGGAAGCTAGTGCTGTGTAGTCCTGAGGCCAGAGAGTGAGCCATGCGATGTGAGCCCTCTCTCATGTTTCTAGCTGCCGTGATGGCGCGGGTCAGAGAGCTGTTTAGAGAGTTCTGCTGATGGCCCAAAGAGAGAGAGCGTCTGTGATGACCTCTGAAAAATGACACATAAATATCTAACAGTTCTGGAAAAAAAGTCAAAAGGCAATAGTTATGAAAGAAATATAACAATATATGAATAATATTGTAAAATAAAACTATAAAAAAGTGTTTAATCAATCTTTATTATAGAAATATATAATTATATAAATAATGTTATACAATACTGCTCAAAAGATCATGGTCAGTAAGATTTTTAAAGTGCCCCTATTATGGGTAATGTAAGGTTCATATTTTGGTTTTGGAAGTCCCCAACAACAGGTTGACATGCATGCAAGGTCAAAAAACACTTTCATTGTCTTATAATATGCATTTATTAAGTTGCTCAATGACTCCCAAATGATTTGTTCAACAATTCTTTTTTTCAAACCCCACCTTTGCGCGATGCTAATCTGCTCATTTCCATGTCATCATGCCTGTAATGCCTGATAAAGCAGCGTTTGTGAGCGCAGTGCTGCATTGTGTACAGCGTTACACCAAGTGGCCAGGGAAACCAGACCAACGCTAAAAGACCAACAATTCAGACCAAAACAAAAAGACCAAAAAAATGAATTTCAATATTCAAACATACAAACTCTAAAACACCAACAAACGGGCTTGCAATTCGTTTTAAAAATGATTCAGAGTCGACTCTTTCAATAATAAATTATTAAATAAAAAAAAAAAAGAAATTAATACATTTATACAAAAATACATTAAATTTATACTAAAGGGTTCATATTTTACAAAAGTTTTCCATTTCAAATAAATGCGGTTATTAAATTTAATAATAATAAATTATTAAATAAAAATGTTATTAAATAATAATAATATACAGTAGGGTTCAAATGTCTGACGCCACTGAAGAAAATACTTATGTTTTACTTTTTTCCATCAACAAATTATATTATTAACATGAGTGAAAAATCAATTCAAAGCTTGAATTTCAGAATTATTTGGATCATGAATCAGAATTATTTGAAATCTGACATTTTATTTTCATTTGTCACCTAAAAATAGTTTATTATATTCAATTTTTTCTTCATTTTACGTCATAATGTTTCTTTTTTTGCAATTTATGAAATCGTAAAACTTTGCTTCCCTTCAGGATTAAATTAGATTTCAAATCCCAAATTTCCTCAGACGAGTTTTAATCAAGCCTGCAAAACTCATCGACTGACAGGAAGTTGAGAGGAAGTTGTTCTCATGCATTCTCATGAGTCTGATTCACTGATCAAAGCAGTTGCAGAGGAAGAAGCAAGTAAATTACACTAATAGCCACTTTATCCTGAGGTACTCACAGAGCTGAAGGACAGACAGGAACATATGGGACAACTGGAACACCTCCCAGGACTGTGGGGGGAGGAGTCACATTTACACCTCCTTTGTCCCTCTGTAAGGATCTCATTGGCTGACTCCCTCTGGGGGTCGAGGCTGGCATCTGGTTGGCTAAATAAACACACATTTGGGAGTCAACATGATTCTTGGTGATACAAGTTGTATTAGGCGAATACTTTACATCTTCAGGACGAACTATAAAAAAATAGTTTATAGATAATGAATTATCAAACCTGGTTGAGAGGGTCTTTGATTGGCTTGTTATGCACCACACAATGGGCAATGGTTGCAGGAAGGCTGTGTGAGATGTGGAGAGCTCCTACTCCTCACTGGACCTTTTATTAATTTAATTAGTTTAAAGGACAGGAGGATAGTCCATGAAATTGTACGTTTGGTTAACTTTAGCCCCCATTACCATGTTAAGATGCTTACGTGTCAAAGTACCAGTGCGGTCTGATATGCAATGTGGGCAGGCAGGTTCTGGCCCTCGGCTTGATTCGGTTTCATCACTGTTGTTGGATATGCCTGCTGATGTTCAATTAAAATGACCACAATTTATTCTTGATCATCATACTAAAACCTGGTCATGTCATGTTGAGTTACAACAAAGATCTTTCCTTACAGGTACTGTCCTCTTTGTGATGTACACATCCTCTGGTTTCTCTTCTTCCTCTTGATGTCACTGGGGACACCAGGACATGTCTGAATGTTGATGGTCGTGGCTCAGACTGGACAAGCTCAGAATCAGTTGCTGAAGAAGGGGTAACAAAAGCATGGTGGAAAAAGTAATTTAATATCTCTATCAGAGCGTAACAGACTCAAACAACCAATATGACATCCAAGCGTTTTGTCATCTAGGACCATTAAGAAAATCTCTTTGCATCCAAATGTATTCTACCATTAACATTCAAAAATGTACATTTAGCTAAACATACTCAGATCAGTTTGAGGCCGATGTTGAGGTAAAGACACAGATTTTTGCTTCAGAGTGCGTCTTGTTGAGTTTCCTCTCTCTTGTTCTCCATTTCTCACTCTCTCTGTCTGCCGCCTTCTCCTGTCTGAAGACCTAATAAATGAGGAACATCATGAAATCACTTTATGAATTAAAAGTTTTAGCTAACATAATATGGACAGTCTAAGATCAAAATGCCAACAATTGATTTCGGGTACCTTGCGGTCCGTGGGGATGCCTGATCCCTGGCATCTTCTGTGGCAGAAGAGGCCACTCTAACAGGACTGGCAGGTTTGGAGAGTCTCAGATTTCCCTCTAGTCTCTCCTTCAGTCGTTTCACCTCTCGCTGTAGAGATTGAAGAGCCTCTCTGAAGCAAATAAACAACACATAAAAAGCATTTTTTGTAGTCTGAAGAACAAAAAAGATTAAGTTTTATCAAAAACAGATTTTTGTTAATGTGCCTATCTGGAAGTGCGTTCTAATTTGATGAGGTTTTTTTTTTATCATGCATCATTGGATGGGTTGTTTATACATCAGGTTTAAAAACAACAACAACAAACAACAACAACAACAGTGCATGTGCTTCTCAACAGGGTATTTTAAACATGGCTTTAATGGGTACACTGCCATTCACATTTATTTTTTATAAATATGTATACTTTTTCAAACAAGAATGCATTAAAATCGATCAAGTGACAATAATAATATTTATAATGTTACTTATTATTTCTATTTCTGCCAATCAAAGATTCATGAAAAAGTATCAGTTTCCACAAAAATGTTAAGAGGCTTCACTTGTTTTAATTTTGATAATAATAATAAGAAAACTTTCTTCATTAGAAAAAGAGCATAAAAGACCACAAAGCATTTCAAATGTTTTTATATACAAACAATCTGAAGGTAGCACGCCAAGAGACCTCTTCAAGTCATGTTTTACTTATCTGTTAGAGTTAAGATCAAAACAGGGTTTAGAATTAGCCAAAAAAAAAGTGCATTACACAGGCACTGCCAGAAGAGGTAGGTGAATATTTCAAATACACACACAGGGTTACTATTTTATTAACAGCTAATGGTGATTAATGCTGGTCTCTTGATGAGGAGCTGAATACATACCAGTGCACTCTTCAGCTAGTCTATTCGAGAGACAAACTCCTGCTGAATCATAGAAAGGAAAGAATAAAAAAATTAAATCTAATTATCCAGATGGAACTCTGGCTGTCTGATGTAAAAAATAATTTCATAGAGACCACTTAATACCACTGGAGTTTTTCCCAGAACTCCTTTACAGTAGAGCCCTGCCTCAAAAGAGCAGCCATAAATCTCTGCTTGTTTGTGCTGCAGTGGCCATGTCAGCCTTTCGGAAACTCACTGCTGATTTGTTAGCTGAACGGAACTTTGGGCTTCGAGGTGGTCACCGTGGTGATAAGGCACATGGAGGGAAGGGCTTCTGTGAGAGCGGATCTGCTGGTTGGCTGGATGTGGATATTGGCCATCCTGTGCTTTTTCATCCCCTGATAAGAAACAGAATGAAGTAAGATGAATAAAAGCAGGATGCAGAGAGAGAATGGATGAAAAGAGAAATTCATGGCTACTGTTAATGATGTGTTCAGCATTATATATCAGCAGCATTATTCAAGAAAAGACATATTTTTATGATTGGTTGGCTTTTTATGCCAAGTAACCATAAATACCATGAAATACTACGAAAGAGCAATTTAAAAACCTTTTCTTTGGATAAAAACTATGATTAAAAACAGGGTTGTGTTTTCAAAAGCATTCTTCACAAGCATTTTATTTATGTTAACTATATATACATATATATATATATATATAGACAACAGAACATAAATGAACATTAACCTCAGTTAACCTGGATTAATGTTGTAAAAAACTATACATTTAAAAAACAAATCAACTAACATTAATATATTTCCAATTTTATGTATTATTTTTATTATTTCTTTTATTTATTATTTTAGGTTAATGTTAATTTATACACTATTGTTCATTTACATAAAAAATGAATTAAGTAATGTTAATTTATCAAGCCTGAAATGTTGACATTTTTTAGTATTGTATATTGAGAAATTAACATTAGATTAATAAATGCTGTAAAGTGTGTGAAAGTATTATTCATTTAGTTCACGGTACATGAACTCATGATTGGATGAACTATTGATTACAAAATGAATCTTATCAAAAGGTTTTGCCAATTATTATTGTGTCTTCTGTATAAATTTTTTTTTACATGCTTTTTGTGTGAAATGTCAAACCTACACCCACCCTGATCACTCCCGTGCTCTGATTGGCTGGTCAGGCTGCTCGGCCAGGGCAGGAGGGCGCTACTGGGCCAATGAATGGAGGATATTGAGGGAGAAAGGCTGGAAGAAGAACCCCCTTCCTCCCCTCCTCTCCTCCTAACAGGACCTGTGCATCCTTCAGACTTGATGAGTTCTCCTGGGGTATCTGAAGAGGGTTGTGAACAAGAGGGGGAGACCGCAAAAGGCTGTCTAGAAGGAGGAGCAGACTCTGGTCTTTCTATGTTCTTTGTGTGTGGGCCAGACGGCCTGATGGAACTGGAGAAAACATCAGAAAGAGAAAAATATAAAGATTATAAATTTCCTAGGATAGCAAAGTCAAAGTCAACAAGATTTCAATATTTTCAAAATAAAATTTGAGTGTTTTTTTTAGTTTTATGAGACTTTTTCACCCATTTTATCTTCTAAGTGTCAAGTAAAAGCACACCTCTCCTCTATAAACCAAAATATTTGAGGTATCATGTCCAGGATGATTCCCTAACCCTAATTATGCGCAGAAACACCACTAGCATTAAAGTTCAGTTTTTATTTTATTTTTTAAATTGCTGTATACAGTGAAGGTGCTTCATACCTCACCACTGCCCTCTGCTGGAGAGGACTGTGTACAGCAGGAGTGAGCTGACTGAGCTCAGAGCCCATGAAGCCACTGTCTGTCTCTGGAGACTTGACCCCATCCTACAGCGTTACAAATACAAGTAAGAGCTCTACTAAAATCATATTAAAATCATATTATTCATGCACATTAAAAAATAATCCTTCAAATATGATATATAGTGTTTTATCATCAGAATTAAAGTACAGTCACTGACCAGAGGAGATGCTCTGACAGTCTTGGCCTTTGCTTTTAAGCCCATAGTTCTGGGTTCTGTTCTCTCTGCTAGGCTGGTCAGGCTACTGCTTTGAGTTTTCCTGTTTCCTGCTGCTTTCCTTTCCCTGCTCAGTTGCCCTGGCAAGACCGAGGAGTGGCAAAGAGCCTCTGGGTGTGTTTCCATAGAGTCACACACCTGTGACCTGACAGATGGGCCGGAGGGAGGGACACAATCTGCTGCTGCCTGCCTAAAGAAAGACAGAATAGAGGGATGAATGAGAGAGCAAACAGCCAGGTGATAATAAAGTTAGATTTGAATGAAAAGCTTTAACCACCAAATACATACCAAAACCCTCTAACATGAAAAACTACAGGCAGAGGTTCGGTCTCCAGAATGGACAACGAAAGCACATCTGAAGGAGGTTCAGAAATGGGTTTGTTCTGTTCTGCTTGCTCCAGCCACTCCTTCAGCTCTTCCAATCGCATCCCTGACCTGAAGATCTGCCCTTCTAGGTCCCTATGTCACACACAAACACACAGTATGAAACAAACCAGTGACACAGGAAGTACACAGGAAGCACAGTGTCATCAATATTTGCATCAGCAACAAAATACAATGACAAGTTTATCTATGTGCAAATAATATATTATTACAATTTAAAATACCCATTTTCTATTTTAATATATTTTCAACTGTAATTTATTCTTATGAGGCAAAGCAGAATTTTCAGCAGCTATTATTCCAGACTTCAGTCTCACATGATCCTTCAGAAATCATTCTAATATGCTGGTGATACGTTGAAAAGAGTTGAATTAATAGAAATTTCAAAAGACCAGCATTTATATACAAGTACAAATCTCTTGTAACATTATAAATGTCTTTACTGTCACTTTTGATCAAATTCATGCATTCTTACTTACTTAAAGTATTAATTTCAAATAATTTTGGAATGGTAGTGTATATATACATAGACATAAAAAGAGGCTACCTGTCTGGGTCAAAGGTGACAAGCGCGCCTTGTTGCTGCTCCTGCATCTGATACTGGCCTCGTGCATCTAAGTAAGCCCTTTCAAGAGACCCCTGCCCCTGTGCCAGCGTGGAGAGACCCTGTAGATGATTCAGACTGAGTCAGTCTGACTTCATGCCTTTTAAAAATTAAGTTTTTTAGAAAAGCGGAGTCTGTTATTTATCTGTTCACAAGGCTTGAGTTTCCAATTCTTTATAAGTGCCTCAAAAACATCAACCTGAAAAAAAAAAGATTTTGGGTTTAAAGCACTGTTGTTAAAATAAAATACCCGTTAATCTGAATTATCAAAAAGGTTATTTTAAAGTTGGTTACCTGTAGCTGAAATCTATGAGTCTGTTTGGACAGAGTCTCTGTTAGATGGTCTGCAGTGAGAGATCCAGACCTCCTTGAGCGGACCGAGTTCACAGAGGAAGGGCGACTTGGTGTTTTTCTAGAGTTTTCTACAATGTGATCAAAGCAGTTTTGAGATGATTTAACAATTATTCAGTTTGACTGCAAAGTAAATTTAGATGATATTATAAGCCTGCTCTGAAATAAATTTTTTGTTTATAAGTTGATAAGGCATCTTGAAATTTAAACATAAATGTGGTTTTGAACTCTTTAATGTGGCATGACAGATTGCTGGCAGACACCTTAGTTCAAGGGGTATAATATATATATATATATATATATATATATATATATATATATATATATATATATATATATATATATATATATAATAAAAGAGTATAATAGTGTGATTTTTAAATCCAAGTTTTAAAGTGGTACTTTTTCAGTATGATGTACCTGAGTGATCCTTTTGCTGGGCCAGTTGAGCAGAGACTGCGTTGAACTCTGCCCTCTGTGCTTGAGGGAAATTGAGGGTTATGACCTTTGACCCTTCCTGAATAACACCTGACAGGATAGCTGTACTGGGTTTTGGAGGTTCAGAACAGAGGCCCACCTGTAAACACACAGCACAAAAATCATGAGTTGATGGTTAAAGTGCTGCTTTGGCCAAAAAAGACAAAGAAACCAGCAACCATCTGTCTAAAAATCTACTTTGCCAATAATCCATGTGCCCATCACTATGCATAATGCCTTGTAATGCTCGAAAATCAATAAAAGTCCTGTGTAAACGAATTCATGTCCTCTTTGTGCTCTACATAAAATGTCTTTAAATGCATGTTTATTGTTTACATGGTATACTCTACCATTAGGACTAAAAAAGTGAAATGTGAAAAAAATGTATGTTTATACTTTATTTATTAATATTATCTCAGGTTTGGATCTGGACTATGATACAATAATTGGTGACGTCTGATCTTAAGTATCTCAAGTAATCTCAACATATAGTGGGAAGAAGTGACAGTGACAGTGACATACAGCCAAGTATGGTGACCCATACTCAGAATTCATGCTCTGCATATAACCCATCCAAAGTGCACACACACACAGCAGTGAACACCCCTGTGAACACACACACCCGAAGCAGTGGGCAGCCATTTATGCTGCGGCACCTGGGGAGCAGTTGGGGTTGGGGGTCGGTGCCGACCATCAGACACCTCAGTCGTGGTACTGCCGGCCCGAGACTCGAACCCACAAACTTAGGGTTAGGAGCCAAACTCTCTAACCACTAGGCCACGACCTCCCCACATAACAAGGACTGTGTCGCCACCCATTATGCTAAGACCATCAGAGAAATACAGGCCTGTCTTGCCCGCCCATGTGACAGACCCTCAGATTTACTGCAGACTAGTGGCTGAACCACAAAGGAGCACAGAGGAGACTCACGTATAACAGGGCTCATAAAACAGGCCATTTAATGGTGCTTTCCACGGCTGGACTTACTGATAAGACAATGGATAGAGTAATACAATGAAAATACAATGTCAATAAGCTGATATCCATGCACCTTACCACACACACACATTCGTGATTTAGGTGTGTGAGGTAATGGGTTTGCGTGCTGTCTGAAACCTAATGGAGACGAATGACTGAACCCTCTTGATAAGTCCCTGAGACACTAAATCATACAGAACATAACCTCAACATGACCTCTGAGTCTTCTGAATAAAACCACCCATTTTCCAACACAATCAATATTATTACAGGACCAATACCAGAAGCAGATCATCAGATCTCAATTAGCAGTTTTACCATCCTACGCTTACAGTTTTCACATAGGGGATCCCATAATTTGTAAATGACTTGACCCCTAACCAACATAAAACAAATATTATATATTTCTGTCTGAATGTTAAGTGATTGGAAAGGCCATTTCCATTTTTACAGTTTAGTAATTTATCACCCACACCTATTGCCACACATACATAAGAAACCACAACTAAGTCAATAAGGGATTAAAGTGAATGAACCCTGTCTATCTCAAGCTGTTGTGTCTGTTAAAGCAGAGGCAGATGAACTTAATGAGCATTAGAAAAAATGCAGCTGGATATGCTAAACCGAATGGAGAAATAGCCTAAAATTAGCTACATTAAATAATTACCAACACTGCTCTGTAAAATCAGTTATGTAACAGTGAAAGTAGACATAACATCACATCCTGTTTTAATCCGGTTGATGGCTCAGGCCTAGATTTGTTTCAGGTCACTTTGTCACTTGACACTGTTTATTAGCTTTTTTCTACACTGAGGCAATGTATGACCTTATCAGACAAATAAACATAGCTTGTTTCATCAAAACTATTGATAATGAGGCTGTGAATCAATTTAAGTATATAATTGCCTGTTTTTTTCATATATATACACTGTACTGTATTCATTTACATTACATTTACGCATTTAGCAGACGCTTTTATCCAAAGCGACTTACAGTGCATTCAGGTTATACATTCTTTTATCAGTATGTGTGTTTCCTGGGAATTGAACCCACAACCTTCTGAGCTGCTAACGCAATGCTCTACCACTGAGCCACAGGGACACTTGAAATTCAATTCCTTTTAAAGGAGATGTAATTCATTTGTGCATTAACTGTGTAAAAAACAAAGTACTTATCTGCGTACATTTGAGTTCATATACAAGTATGCAGATAATATAATGACTTGTACAATTAATGCTTTTTTATGTACACTGCTTATTGTCTCAGTTTGATTATTTGTTTGCTAGTGTTTCTCTAAAATGGTTTGTGTCGTCTGAGGTGCTGTAAGCCCTTTCATTTGAGGAAAAACATCACAATCAGAGAGAGCCTGCAGTTTGAAAATGAGTCTGTGCTTGAATATAGTGGTGCTGCTAAACTGAGGGCTGTGATTATGGCGGTCACAAAAGACATTCTGCATTTATATTGTGTTGACTCTGAGCCTGAGGAGTCTAAAAATAGCTCTTGTCAACATCAGAGCACACGCAGAAAGGAGACAGGCCAGCTGATATGAAGGAGAGTATGGCACTGAATTCACGTCAACCTTCAGATGAAGGGAAAAAAGCATAAACCATAAACACAGTCCGTAAAGCCAACCTTTGCTTCAAGGCGAAGTCGATCAATAGTATTTTCAGCTTCTGCATACTTGGTAAGCAGCCTGTTATAGTCCTCCTGTGAGAATAAGAGAGAGAGGAAAAAATTAAAGACAGATAAAGAAACATTACAGATGGCTTCATCTTTTAGCCTCTTGGAACAATCAGTATCATTTTGAGTATCATTATGTTTGTAATGCTGAACTTCTTACATAAAAATAAAAATAAACATTTGTCAAAACATAGTGGAGAACCAGTGCATACTGCAAAGGGACACTTCATCCCACAATGCAATTCACTTAAACTTCCCTCTCTAATGTGAACAGGAATCTGTACGAATATCAACAAGGATTTACATCTCAGACTACTTTTACATAAAACTGCAAATATGTATAATATTTAGAATATTACTGTTTGAAATGTTTATTACTTAAAAATTATAAACACTTTACCAAATTACACACAATACACACTTATCAAAGATGCATTAAATTGATCAAAAATAAAGACTGTAAAGATATTTATCATGTTACAAAAGATTTCTATTTCAAATAAATTCTGTTAAAAAAAATTCAACTATGACTTTTTCAAAAAAAATAAAATAGAAAACAGTTATTCTTTTGAACTTTAAAAATTATCACAGTTTCATCAAACATATTAAGCAGGACCAACTCAGCATAAAAGAATTACTAACAACAAACATACAAATAAACAACAACCAACCACATCAGAAAAAAAATTCAACTATGACATCACAGAAATAAATTACATTACAAAAAATATTAAAATAGAAAACAGTTATTAACAATGGTTATTTTAACCTCGGGCTCCATTTGGGACAAAAAAATATTAAAAATTTTAAATTGTAATAATATTTCACTATGTTACTGTATTTTAAAAAAAAAAAAAAAAAAAAATTTTAAATTGTAATAATATTTCACTATGTTACTGTATTTTAATCAAATGGTGAGCATAAGAGACTTTCAAAAAAAATACAAATATTGCAGACTGTATACTATGCAGTAAATAGTATATCTCACTATATTTCACTCTAACAAATTAGGGGTTTATTGCATCAAACGAAAAAAAAAGACAATACATTTCAGTGCTTCCTGAGTCACAATCCAAATTCATGCACACAATACATTTCAGTGCTTCCTGAGTCACTCTTTACACACCTGTAGCAGCTGCATCAGTGTGCTGGCCTGCTGGGGGCAGTGTAACTCCTCTGGTACTGTGCTGGAAATGTTTCAGCTTCAATCCCACAGTTATTCATCAGTTCCCCGGAGGACAAATAGGGAAACCTGATGGGATTACAAGTGTTTCTAGAGATGCGATGTGAGACTGGAAGAAACTGTCCATTGGTTTCCTCAGTTTCCTCACAATCACTTTGCTCAAAATGCTGTGGGATCTCACTGTAATCACAGCTCTTCATCCTTTCAAACATAGATGCCATCTCTTTTGTGACAGGTAATGTTTGATCCATGAATCTCTGAGCATCTTCACATGTGTCCTTCTCTTTTGTTTCCTCATCGATCATGTCTAGCACTGTGTCTCTCTGTGGGAAAGGGTTTAATATGTGCCTGTGAATTGTTGGGCTCCTTGTACCGTCCTCATCATCAGTCCAATCCTCCAACAAAACACTTCGGTCATCATCTGTTTTGTGTTCTTCCTCTAAAAAAGAGAGAATGTGAATCTTTTAGACCACATGGACTATTTTAAACATACTTACACTACCATTCAAAAGTTTGGGGTCGTGAAGATATTTTAATATTTTTGAAAGAAGTCTCTTATGGTCACCAAGGCTGCATTTACTTGATCAACAATACAGTAATAACGATAATATTGTGAAATATTAGTACAACTGTACTAAACAAGTACAAGCTGAATTTTCAGAAGCCATTACTCCAGTCTTAAGTGTCACATGATCCTTCAGAAATCATTCTAACATTGATTTTGATGGTTGATATTTTTTCGTAGAAACCGTGATTCATTTGATTGAATTGATTGAGTTAAAAACACACATTTATTTGAAATAGAATATGTAAAAGTATTTACTGTCATTATGACCAATTTAATGCATCCTTGATGAATACTGATTTCAAACTTTTGAACAGCAGTATATCTGTGGATGAATAATGCTTTTATACTAAATTAAAATCACTTTATTACATTGTTACTATAGTGTAGCTTTATGCTTTTAAACTCAGCTGGATGTTTAACTGATCTGAACCCTTACGCAGAGATGGAGAGCAGCAGTCATCTCCAGTGGCCTGAGAGAGCGGCTCAGAGTCCAGCAGCTCACTCAGGTGACAGCTTATCTCCTCTAGTGCAGGCGGTGGCCCATGCTCAGGCTCAGGGGTCTTCACATCCCACAACAGGTCTTCTGCAATCTCCTCCTCTTCTCCCTGATTGACACAATCATAAGATGCTTATTAAACAGTTGCAGCAAGTTTTAAAAAGCACCGTTAATCTAAAACCAGAGCATATAAATTGATTAAATGTTTCTGATTAAATACAGTTGAACTCTGGCAAGTGTTTTTAAGTGTAATGAGATTCTTCTGATGAAGAGCCCTGGTGAGACTTCTCTAAATGACCAATAAATGGGCGAATATCAATCTAATATCTCTGATGTCCTCACCTCCTGCTGCCCTTGACTCTCTGCCAGACCAATGATGCCATTCTCATTCATCTGGCTTTGAAAGTCCTCATCCGGTTCTTCATCCCAGCTGAAGTCCAACTCATCTGGGCTTGAGGGAGAGGAGTACGCTGGGGCTGGTGTCCACACCAGAAACCCTGCAGTGGTACCACCTCTGTTCCGCTCCATTAACCTGGCTATTAATCGCTCTCTTTTATTCCACCTTGAGCTTCTATACCACCCGCACCTCCACACTGATATTGATGTCATCTCTCATGGCTGACCATTTATAAATGTTTTTATGGACAGGCTGCATAATGTCCACACAAGTGTCATCGAGGGGATTTAACATGACCTGAAAAACACAGAAATGCCACAGTTCATCATTTTCATTGATCGATTGATGCATTACCAACAACATTTCATGCTCTTATGATATATAAGAAAAAAACATTTCACGAAACTAATTACATCAAAGATTTACAATCATCAACTGTTTACAGAAACATTAACAGTTAATAAATCCATTTAGGCTGGAAGAGAAGGAGGTGACTAAAGAGATCCGTTCTTACTGAACATACCCTTAAGCATCTGTGTAACTTCTTACAATAGTCTAATTAATGCTGTCATTCATGTACCGTAGCTCAGTGCTAATTGAGCATGATGAAAGGCTACACAAAGTCTGTAAACAGCTGCTCTCAAGTGGAACCATCTGAATAAATAATACAGTTCTTCACCTGCTTCATAAGCCCAGAGCAATAGAGCGTATATTTAAAAACAGCATATGTTTTGTCTTAATGGAGTGAATTTTTCTAAACTAAATTTGGTTTACAGGCCTTAAACTGTGTCACTGCCACATCCAGAGCTGTGAATACTTGTAATTTTTAAAATCAAAACAAGCGCATTGAGTCTAAACTAGTCATATTATAATTTTTTTTAAAGTGACCCTGCAAAGACAAGCACACACATTCTTGAAGTCTCTTTATAAACTACAAGAATGCATATTTCATGTCATCATGTCCTGTGTGTGTGCAGACCCACTTTTGCTTGTTGCAACTAACTATTCCAGAGAGACACACAAACGGTAGCAATCTGTCAGCATCCTCCACCAGCGTGAACAAAAAATAGTGCAATGCGTTCTGCAGCATACGTTAATTAAACGCTTGTCTAAATCTCCGCCATCCATTCAGCGAGCCTGTGGTGAGCTCAGCCAAAAGCAACACATATCCTACCTATATATAGATCATTCACTGTTACTGTACTTAATAGCCTACATAACAGTGCCCCCCACACACAGATAGAGCTGAGCAGATTAATAAAATGAACAGTGAGCCCTAAAGCTCCTTAAGGGACAAGAAGATCGAAGAATATTAAGTTGTAATCAGAAGGCCACATGATCAACTCTAATGTCAGTCAATGAAATCAAATCAGTGTGCCATATTCAAACTTTGAGCATCTCTTCTTGGTTAACAAGGCATGTTTGGGGATTATTTGCTCATCATTTGAAAAATGTTCTGTTAGAGGAAATGTTAAGCACCTAGGAAAGTATTATCTTTCATTTGTTTCTAGTTACATTGACAGTATGAAATACACCTCAGATCTGTAATCACTCATTCTAGTTCATATCCCATGTAAAATACAATAAACATAGTAACATACACAGTTCCATGGATGTAAAGATTTTGATTGAGAATATAAAATACTTATGAGACAATTAGTTACAAATTCTGCTGTCCTCCCTTTCATAGCAAATGCAAAATATTTAAACGACAACTGGGTAAGTTAGTTTATAACATTGATTTAAATCAAATTTTTAGCTTTTTGCATATTATATTTATACAATACAATATACATAAATTACACACACACATAAAATATAATAAATAGGATAAAATATAAGGCTGCAAGGAAAGTTGCGAATATGCACGCTATTCTGCAGTGAAACACAAATACTGTTTGATACATGCAATCTGTTATTATGGACTTTAACATGCAAAGCTCCACTGACTTCTTACCCTGAAAATTTAAAAACTGTCTTCCAGTGCAAAAACAGCGCCTTTCGTGTGAATGCATGAACTTCAGACGGTTGCCTTGAGAACAGCACACAAACTAACACCACCAGCCATCCTTCCATCACCAAACATGCGTGTATCTCAAGGGTCCAGGTTGCTTTTACTTTTACTTTGTAGTTTCATGCTACAGCTTGAGCGAGTCTCGCGCGTTATGGTAACGTTAACGTTATTCATGTGAGCCAAAATCTCTGTAACTCACTCCTCGAGACTAGTTTTATTTCACTTTATACATAAATATTCAAGTACAAAGCGAAATGTGTGTTCTAGCGTGGAAATCTTTAACTTTTCTTGCAGGAAAAATCCCAACAATTACAACACAGACGTAGTATTAATTCATTATACAGCATTAAATCTAAGAACAGTGAGAGAGACGTGGATTTGAAGGCGGGGCTTCGCTGTCTTGCGCTGGATTGAACGTTCTGATTGGCTCAACAGAGAAGAAGGCGGGATAAAAAGATCCACACCTTTCACATGTTCCAAATATCAAATTTGTCTCTTTAATATCACTATGAAACTTTACTATGGAAGTTTATCTCTCTTTTGAGATGTCCTCATGTAGCTGTACAATGACAAAGCAACACGCTTATCTCATAAATCAACTCCCTTCAAAACATTTGTTTTGATACCATTGCCAACCACATGATGGCGCCATATCACGTGGAAATATTGCCACACATTTTAGCCATGTATCATCATGAACACGGAGCACAGGTGAATACGATTGTACAAGAATATGGTACACATAGATCAAAGCACCGTAGTATTATTACCCCCCATTGGTTTCACAGTTTGTTCATATCGCAATAATATAGTCATTTTTATTTATTCATACATTCTTAAAAATCTCACGTTTTACATCAGTTTATTTTTAACACTAACACATACTAGACAAAAAATATAGACCTGTATGCAAAATGAAGCCTGCAATCAATTATTTCCTCATATCCTGTGTGTTCCTCATCCAGCCATGAGCTATATGGTTAATGAGGCTTTCTATTTGCATTGTACACATCTAATGGTTTTCTCTGTGCTTTGACACCTAATGAATGAGAAACCACAAGATGCCTTCTGTTTTCAGATGACTAACCAGTCCAGATAACCATGTGTTTGTTTGTGTATGAATCGGTTTGATCAAATGAGTTTCAAGGCATGCTACTAGGGGATTACTTCATATTTTAGTGAGACGTGAGGGTCTATTAATTTTACATTATCTCACTGATTATAGTTAATGAGATTTGTACCTGCCACAAAGCACCAGAAACTGGTGGGAGATGAAGAATGGGAAGACAAAGGATGAATTTTCTTTTTTTTTCTGCATTTTATCTTTATTGGAAAATAAATACACACTTTCTGTATAAATACCGTAGCTGTGTAGTCTTCTCTTTAAACTGTACAAGAGGCAAGCAGACAGAGGAACAAAGGCAGCGGGTTGTTGAGGTAAAACAATTGGAGTAAAATAAGACAATAAAAATGAATAAATAGCCTACACGATTCTGGAAAAGTACTGTGTTGATGTTAAAACACGAAGGAATTATTTTGAATGCAGGTCAAGTAGGAGAGCCCAAGCAGAAATTTTGTCTGTCTTTCAAATGCACCAGCAGATATCAGCAGGATGAAGGGGCTCTTAACTTTATCTCCTGATTTGAAGTCATAAATGCTGTTTTGAAAGGTCATCCAGACCTGCATTTGGTACTCTCCAAAAACACACTTCACTTTAGTGTTTCACGACTTTTTAGAAGCATTACCAGTATTAGATATGTAATATACCCTTCATCAAATGGTAATTTTGCATGTCCCACATCAGAGGTCATGACCTTGTTAATGGTATCCAACATGAACCATAATTGAATCAATGTTCTTGAACAATTTAACATCAAATAAGTAAATAATTCCTCAATTTTTATAAGTATAGTTGTATTCCCTGTATGCGTCAAATCCAACCTGGTTGTAGTTAATTTAATTCTATTAATAAACATTTTGATCAACACTAGCATGGCTGATTAATTTCGGCTAAATATGCAACCTTGATAATAATTCTAGTGTATTTGTTCCATTATTTTATAATTTAATACTTATAATGACTTTTTATTTTTTAAACTGTACATTTACATTTTTTTTATATTTTCGGTTTTTATTTTAGTTTAAGTTTTAAACTGTACATTTACATTTTCCAAATTTTGTTAACAAGGTTATAAAAACTAAACCTCATTGAAAATGGAACAGAAAATAAAATCACTAGTCTGACCTATAGGTTTGCAATCAACAAATAAGCAGCATTTCATTTTTTAGGACTTTCAGGACCAATCCAGAACATGCGATCTTGATTCTGTAAATATGTTTGGGTACTTGTGAGTAATAGTATGTTTATGCATATTTGAAGGTTGGTACGGTCAGACATGCTTTGTTCTTTGATCTGTATTCCTGTCCATCAATGAAAACCCACAGCTCTGCGGCTCCACACGTGTGCTGCAGAGAACTGATCTCCATTTGAAGAGCTGCATCGGTGGGTTGAGATGCTGGTGCAAAGACCCCCCCTGCCCTCGGAAGCTTTTCATACTGATACCTTTGTGCATTCAGGACTTTGCCGTTAATGTTCTGCATCCATGGGATGAGCATCGAAGCAAAGAGTACATATCATTCCTAAAGGTGTTTGCAGAAATGAGATTTCGAGGGAGAAGATTTGACTGGATAAATGCTTTACTGCATTCAGATGACTGATGAAAGTGCGAATATACCCAACTGCAGGAAGTAAAAGAGATGAGGATAAAACAAATATGTAACAAAACAGGTGATAAAATCAGAGCAACAAAAAATGATTTTCTTACACAGTATTTTTGTCTTGCTTACTAGTACAGATATTTAAACAATACTAAAACAAGACATTTACTTGAGAAGCAAAAATATATCAAGTCTTGTTTTCTAAAAAAAATACTGAAGTTTATACATTTAATTAAGAAGAATTGTAAGAAAAAATACCTTATTGTCCCTTTGTATTAAAATCATTTTAACAAACACACAGCTTTTCACTTCACAAGATTAACTGATGGACTGGAGTCGTGTGGATTACTTTTGGATTATTGTGATGTTTTTATCATCTTTTTGGACTCTCATTCTGACGGCACCCATTCACCGCAGAGGATCCATTGGTGAGCAAGTGATTTAATGCTCAAGTTCTCAAAATTTGTACTGATGAAGAAAAAAACTCTTCATCTTGGATGGCCTGAGGGAGAGTAAATTATTAGCAAACTTTCATTCTGGGATTTAAGAAGTTTTAGATATTTGTACTACAAAACAAGACAAACATACTGAGTACGAAAAATATATATTTTTTGCATCTGTAGAAGTTGTTCATTCTGTCTTGCCTGTCTTCCCTCTGAGCACCTCGGCTATATAAAGGAAAAGAATTCAGAATTCTATTATCAACTTTTTACAAATAATTTACTTAAAATATATAGCTATACCATATATACACTGTTCAAATGTCTTAGACTAACAGGCAACACACTGTGTGCGGGTCTGTGGAGGATTAAAAATGGTGGCATATGCGATCTACAGTAGGTGGGCTTAAGATGGCTGTCATATTAGAGAGGGTGGGCAGGTGGAAATGAGCAGTCCTGTGCTTGCACTAGTCAATATTTCAAAGCTTCAGGTAGTTTTACCTCTGCCTCTCTCACACACACACATCTTGGCTTTGTGGGACTGTTTCACACTCTGCCTCTGCATTCAAAGACAGACAGACTCACACACACATTACAATAACACCATTTCTCAATTTCCTCTCCCACTTGTTCCATCTTATGTAACATGACTGATACATTGCTGCTTTGTGTTGCCACCATATCCCAGTCTGAATGCATTTTTTTCAAAGCATCAATCAGATCCCTCGCTGAAGATCTAAACTTTTCATTAATTTCGATGGATGCTCATCTCTGATTGCAATGTCAAGTTCCAGCTTTGCCACTCATAACTGTATAGACTCTTCCCAAAATCTAGTGAGCTGCCTTGCTGTCTACAGCCTATATAGGTGGTATCCTAGCTGAAATCTGAATGATTTGGAACACTCTATGTAGTAAGAGAACAGGAGAATCGACTCGCAATTGATTTCAACAGTTGTGCATTAGCATGCTGCTGTTTTTAGCTGTATTGAATTTTAAAAATCAACATTTTGATTTAGTCAATGTTGATTAAGGCCAGTAGTTTGGATTTCTACATGCCCTGCCAATTATTTCACTGTCCCCAACACACACACATAAAATATCATATATATAAAATATGAATTTCTATATTTTATGTGAATGTATATATATAAAATTTTATATATGTTATATGTTTACAGTGAATATTAGGCATGCATTTAAAAGTATTAAAATATATGATAATCATTATAAATAAAATTTTTATAATAAATTAAGTTTTTGCAATAATATACATGAACGCTTTTTTAGAACCCTGAAAAAATGTATTGTGGTTTCCATAAAAAGACTGTTTTCAACACTGATAATATGAAAGGTTTCTTGAATGATTTCTGAAGGATCATATGACACTCATGACAGGAGTAATGGCTGCTGATAATTCAGCTTTGCATCACAGGAATAAATTATATGTTAAAACTTATTAAAATAGAAAATAATTATTTTAAATCGTAGAAATCATCTGTATATAAATATTTCACAATATTATGTTTTTACTGTTTTTGGTCAAATAAATGCAGCTATGATGAGCGTAAGAGACTTCTTTTGAAAAGCCTATTGACCCCAAACTTCTGAAAGACATGTCTTAAGATCAGGCCAATGTGTAATCCTTATTGTCGAGCCCTGATGCATGTTCTTCTGCCTTAAAATTAGGCCAACACAAGGTATCTTAAAATTGTAAGTGCCAATGCTGTCTTACAATGCTGTCTACATAAGGCAGCTCACTAGATTTCTGAACAGAGTAGCTGTCTCTCAGGACTCCAGCATTTCAGTCATATTGACTGATTGCCATGGTTTAGTAATTACCGTATGATGCAAAAAAAGAAAAAAGAAAAAAAATGGCAAAACAGCACAAGCAATAATTAAAAAATTGAAACCGGCTGACTAGTTAAAAAAGGCAGATGACAGATGTTTTAGCAGTTCTGCTCACAGAAATCTGTAGAGAGAAGCTCTTCAGTTCGAATCTCTATTGTGTTAGTCACTATAATCAGTAGTTATGTGCATCTCTTTAACATTAAATATATATTTTAAACACATTTTATCCATTTTCACATCATTCTTATAAAATATCTATGACTTTAAAAAAAAAACTATGATTTCCATGACACGTTCACACAAACTCTCACACCAGGACAAGATGCTGGGCCTAGACTCTATAATGGTATCGCACTGAATATCAAAAACACGACACAGATCCAAGCTCGCTGAAGAGTCTCTTGCTGTATTGCGGTCAGGTGACCAAATTTAATTATAGAATCTCATAAAGAATAAGCCAACTGAAAAGATGGTCCCATCTTCTAAAACAAACTGGCCAGAACAGACTGAACTTTTGCTCTATCCTGGCATTTGCCGTTGGAAAGGTCAACGAGGGGTTGGTTCACACAGGATGGCCTTTCAAACAGTGACTGGTTTCAAAACACCACAGAGGAGGATGAGCTGAAGTCTGGCATGTAACAGGATTCTGGGGGTTAATCATGGCAAGACAACGCGGTCGCGGTGCATCCCAGTGCTCTTTTATTCCGTCAGCAGCATGGGACTCGTACGGTCTTATAGAGCAACATTAAACTCTGTGATCAAGAAGTCAATGTAGTCCTTCTCTTTGGTTTTAAAGGCCTCTGCGATGAGACGTGCGGCTTCCCGATGTTCCTTTCCTCTGAGAGACACTCCATTCACTTCAAGGATCACCTGACCCACCTTCAGCTGTCCACAGTTATGAGCCGAACCACCTCTCTATGTGAAAGAAAATGGAGATAGTTGACAAAATGAAGATAAATTGATTTAATGTTTGACTCAGACCAGCTACGTTCACATAGAAGCAGAATATGGATGTCAGTCCAGTTTTGGTGCTAAATACACTTGCTGTCACACAGATATGGTATTTAGAGTAGATTTGGCTATAACTAAACTGAATTTAGATTGAATATATGCCATTTGTTTGTGCATTTCAACTGGGAAATCAAAGAAGAACATATTCATCAAAGTTGAAAATTAAAATAATTAATCACTGAGTGATCCCAGGTGGAGAAATGATTGATAGTTTGCTGAAAGCCCAGATTTAATCACACTAAAGAGATCTGGGACATGTGTGAATCTGAAATTAAGTTGTTCATTTAGTAAGTTAACGTTTCTAAGCTGAAGTGAAGGAAGATCCTATAGCTACTCTCTGGTCACTTCATTCTGGTCAAGAACAACCTAAAAAAAACACTGCCCAACACAGATCAGCGTTGCTATTGTTAAAATGATAGTTTTTGTTAATTTAAATAAAACTGAAATAAAATATAAAGCTTAACAGAAAAAAACTAATAAAAATGACAGAAGCAAAGAAATGTGTGCTGTCTTTGCAGTCAGAATTTCTGTACATCCATAAAAGTGTCTACAGACCATTCTGAACTGAAAACAGGGGAGATAATAATTTATAGCAACAGATTTTAGGGCCCCCCAGCTTCCAAAATCCCAATTTAACCCCCTTAATCCTTGGCCTGAAACTACTCATCATAAGTCAGCCTGCTTCAGAGCATGACAGCACTTACGCAACAGAAAGTAGTAAACTAATGAGGTTACATTGCAAGAGTCACTCACTTAGATCTCACCAGCACAGTGTCTTCTTTCATTCACCACCTCAAAATGATCGAAACAAGAGAGCTCCGCATTATCTAATCTTCAGGCGCTTTTGTTGTTGGATTTTCATTATGACGCTGATGAACCGACTGCAGCCGGGGATTTAAAACCCACTCAAGCCTGTCCATTTCTCTCCTCCCCAGACACACTTTCTACATCTCTCAATCGCTTTAATTCACTTCCTTTCTTCTAGCTTACTTTCACTGTCTCTTACTTTCTTATTTTTGCTCAGTCTCTCCTGTTCTCCTGCCTCTGCTCTTTTTCTTTGTCTCTCAATCTTTTATTAAGAAGGTGTTGATTTGCTGCTAAATCAACTGCAATCAGTGGCACTGTAATTTCAGATTCGTCTTTCACAGCCAAGCAGTTCCCTCCTTAAAATGCACATCATTTCCTCTCCAGAGCAGTCGGACGTAGAAACGCAGAGAGCCTTTCACATATAAACTCGCTTTACAAATTCCACACCCAACCACCAGCATTACAACTGGCCTGTTCAACAGTGTGCTTGATATTTTAAGTACTAGAAAAGACAGAACCAGGAATAATCCACTGCCACAATGGCATCAAACATCAACAGCTCCTTCCTGCGCTACAGCTGACTACAACTGGAGGTCTATAACGAGCTCCTCTGCTCATTATTTAATTCAGCAAGGCTGTCGGCTCTCTTATAGACCTATATATGACTGACAGCAGGGAGCACATGATTGGGACTCATTTTTTGTGTCTGTCATTGTCTCAGGCTCTGCATTGGCTTTAAACCTGACAGAGGGTTTTGAAATTGTATAATCAGCTGTAAAACCTGGCAGCCGCCCAAAAGTACCACAGAGTACTATTGTGATTCATAATCAGGTTCAGTATTGTTAGATGAACTACAGCAGGAGAAAATGTGTGGCGCTTGCCTGTACAAAAATCACGCCATGTTGCTAGGATGTTCGCAAGGTGCTGCTATCCTGTTGCAAAGTGGAATTTTACAGTTGCTATGCGGATTCTATGGTTTTCTAGGAGGTTGCTTACTAAACCAACTCAAAAGAGCCCGCTAACAAGTCTCCAAGACATTCTCGCTGCTAGATATGACTACTGTTGCTCCCGTTTTACCATCTTCCAGGGGACAATCAAATAATAGAACAGTAATGTCATTCGTATCTGTAGCACAAACAGTGTGAGATTCATTAAATATAATACTTAAAAGTATATTATGTCATTTTTAGTAGTTTTACTTCTAAAGAAATTAATATAAAATATTAAAATATGGTAGCCTAATAAAAATATTTAAAAATATCACCTCATGGGAGCTGCCATGTTGAAATCACATGACCAGTAAAATGTTACTTTATGTTTAACTTTATCTATTGGACACTTTTGCTCATGGAATATATTAAATTAAATAAATTAAGACAAAAAGTGAATTTCTTTAATACCATCAGTAACATATATCATAAAAATATTGAAAGAACTGTTTTCAATGATTTTCAGTGTTGATAATAATAAGAAATGTTTCCTGAGCAACAAATCAGCATATTAGAATAATTTCTAAAGGATCATGTGACACTCAAGACTGAAGTAAAGGCTGCTGAAAATTCAGCTTTGCCATCATAAGTATAAATTATGTTTTAAAATATTTTAAAACAGAACAGTTATTTTAAATTGCAATATTTCACAATATTAGTGCTTTTATTGTATTTTGATCAGTATTTTTTACCTTTTTTTTTTACATAAAAACACATATGTATTGTATAATTGTGTATGTAGGCTATATATTTTTATTAAATCTGACTATTATTATATATTATATGAAAATATACATATTTATTATTATTGTACTTTATTTTTTTTATTTTATATAAAATAACTCTGTACATAAGCGATCCCTGTATGGGCTACTCACCTGTATGGTAACGATGCGTGGCAGGGGCTGGCGTGTGTTTGCCCCACCTTCTATTGCGATGCCCAGAGTACTGGTGCTTTTTGCCACTCTCACTAGAGTGGACGTAGGCTCCAACAGACCCGGCTGCAAGGTAGATTCACAGACAGATTAGAGACAGGATGGAAAAATGGGAAGAGGAGGACAGAGAAAAGAGAGACAGGAGAGTAGCAAATCAAAGAGAGGGAGAGAGAATGAAAGGAAACAGAGATAGGAAGCAAAGACACATTTGGCTTTGATGATACACATTGCTTTGTGTCTGACAGCCTAAAATAGGGCCACAGGAAGAGGCTTACGCCCAACCACAGTGTCCTCAGATAGCACTATTAGTTCACTCCGCGAGATCAACAACACAGCTCATGCGTATAAGAAAGCCGGGAAGCAAATAGCTAAAGGACGGCCAGAAGGAAGACGGACGTGTCTTGATTCAGCACACTGAGATTGCTTTTTCAGAGAGCTGTTGGATCAGTGATATGAGATGAGATGAAGTGGACGAGTCAACAAAGAACGAACAGAAAAACTAAAGGAAATGTATGTACCAAAAGATTAAAAGTGAAAATTAATTGTTAAAAGTCAAGCACGCTCAGTCAGAGGGAGGGGGAAGGAAACAGATTTATGAGACTGCACTCTTCTGTCAACACTCTTTCACTCTCATTCACACTTTTAACACTAACCCTCTGTCACTGTCATTAACTCTCACACTTCCCTCTCTCTCTCTCTCGGTCTCACCGGTTTGGCAGATGTTTCTCCTCCTCCGTGCCCATCCCGTGGGGCTCTGGTGCGGGCGGGACGTGGGCTGCTATCCTTACTGAGACGTCCAGATTCGGCAATGTCCACACCGCTGTCCTCGCTGAGGGTCTGTCCGCTGTCTGACAGCTGGGATAATGTCCCTCCTACAAGAACAATAAGTATATTTATATACAGTTAGAATCGAGCGTAGTGGTTTTTGTGTAGTCTAGCTACAGTCTCCATCTGTTTTTCCAAAAATACTCGACACTTAATGGAATATTTAAAGTATTAATTACATGTTATGTGTTTGAGCTTGTGCGCAGTGCCAAGGCCCGATTAACTTACACAAGCTGGATGAAGCTGTCACAATTGCATTATCTATCTCTACTAGTCCAACTTTGCGAAAACCAGACTTAAGTCTGGAATACACCACTTTTGCTCAGATTTTTGCCCTCTTGGTCATTTCTAGTTGCCAAAGGTCACTGCCAGTCTGTAGATCTTGGTTATTTTGAGCAGGCTCTGTTTTCTGTAGCTTCAGACTATGATTCCATCCCATCAGAGGATATCAAATTTTTTTGATATTTTGAGCTGATATAGGAACACATACCCTGCATCTGAATATACCTACTTCCATACTATACAGCAGTCAAGAAACATGTCAAATTCATAGCATTCATAAAACAGTCGGTTAAAAATATCCCTGATGACCTTCTACCTCCTATTCTTGGTTATATATTCTCTATATAATCGTGTATGTGACGAATAAAAATCTTGAATCTTGAAGTGTGCATTTGATGGACACTTTAGTATCCCATGAGGCCATGGGAGAGGATTCGTGAATGGCATTGAAGCAACCCACTTGACACCGTAGGTTACGTGACAGTGACAACATGGTGGATTTCATTCAAACTAACATTCATACTATATAGAGCATCCTTAATGGTCACAAAGCAAGTTTCAAACCAAATGTTGTACCTGCTACACAGTATGTTGTCTCATACTCAGTAATAATATTTTTATTTGTCATGTTACTTATGCAACCATTGACCAGATTTTAAAAGTTGTGTAGTGCATTATATGATTTCAATTGAACTAAAATGCTTTAAATGACAAAAAGAAAAATGATTTCTTTATTCAACAGTTGATGGACAGGTGAAGTCATAAATTTACATAGGCCTTGCAGAATCTGCAGAATGTTAATAATTAATTAATAAAATTAATAAAAATGGCTTGTTTTTAAGAACCAGGTATAAAATAGCTACTTCAGGACACCACTAAAAATAAGTATCTTTTATTATTTTTATTATATTATTTTGTTAAAATGATACAATTTTACAGATTCTACAAGGTATATGTAAATGCATAATCACAATTGTAGATTACTTTATATTACTTTCTAAAGTAGTTGTCCCCATTAATCATAATTAATTTCATTTTTGAACCATAATACAAGTAATAAGTAATTCAAATCTCATGTGGTTATTTTATCCATGGAACGCAAAAAGAAACTGATTGAATGATTGAATTTTAATATCTGGTTGAACTAATTATTTTAAAATGAACATTTTTCCTTTTGGACATGTGGGTAATGACTTTGAATTAAATGGGTGAAAATAACCTGAAAGGATAGAAATTGACAGCTGGTTAATGATATATTAAATATCCGCAGCTGCCCACAGTGCATCAAATATTTCAGTCTCACCTCGAGCTTGTAGCAGCGGCCGCACCTCGTTCACATCAGGCTCTGCGTTGGGCCTGTGCACCTCCACCATGACAAAATGCTGATTGGATGCTGGGGAAGAAGGGGCGGGCTTATCTGGGCAGGGGGGCAGTGGAGGAGGAGGCGGCGGCCCAGGTGGCGCAGGTACATTAGGGGCGGGTGGAGGAATCGGAGATGAGGATTGGACAGCAGCAGGCTTCACCTTACTAGGAGACTGGACCCGGGGGAACGGTCCGAAAGTATGCTGGCTCACGACTGAGAGTTGAGGTGCTGGGACATCTATCTTGAGGGTGTCAAGAGGAGATGTGCGAGGTTTGGGTGCTTTTGGGTGTTTGGGTTCTTTGCTCTGGGAATGAGAAGGGGCGGTGAAGTACAAGCCCGATTGGGAGGAGCTAGAAGAGGGACGTTTGCTAAGCGTGGCTTTTCGACCGGGCCGGCGCTGAAGCCCTGGGGGAGGAGGAGGTTTAAAGGAAGGAGGGGAATCTGAGGTGGAATGAACCTCATCCTAGGATGAAAGAGGAGAGTGTTTATGCCATATTTCAGGTGATATTTCAAAGGAGATCGATAAAACATTCCACAATCAATAACACAATCTTCGCAGCTTATAATGCAGTATTCACATATACACTCATACATTAAAACATTCGACAATTACCCACAAATCATTGCTTTGAGGACAAGAACAATCGGTTCATTCAGACCAAGCGGCAAAGCAAAAAAACAACACCAAAAAAAACAGGAAATGAACAAACTAAGGCTGAACGGGGTGAGCACAAGCCAGATGAATGAGGTGTCAGTGCCGTCAGAAAGCAGTCAAACCGAAATGTGAGTTGCCTGTTTGTTTTTTATTATCTGGGCCTGAACGCTCTTTGAAAACTTTACTTTCACATGCTCCTGACTTGCGGCTGTGGAAGGGCCTGATAGAGCTGCGCTGGTGCTCGATAGGGTTTGATCAGAATACCAACAGGGAACTCTCTGAGAAAGACCCCAATCTTCCTCGGCCATCTCTTTCACAACGGGCAGCCTTTAGCCAAGCAACAGTGTCATCACCTCAACTATTTCTCTCTTTCTGTCAAACAACCATCAGATGTCTGAGTAGCAGAGCCTTTACAATCATTTGAAATAGAGCTGGGCGGCATGACAGTATAAAATGTCAACAGTAGAGTTTTGCTATGCTGTGGTACTGTAGATATATTCTCATCAATGTGCAGGACTGCTTTGCATACGTTATCTTCACATGACAGCGACAAGAAACATGGAGTAAATAAAGATTAGGATTGAAGGATTAATCATTCTGGGGCATATGAAGCACAGTTTAGCAACATCAGCTTGCTGCACTAATACAGAATGCACATATTGGCTGTGTGTGTATTTGCTGTTTTACAATGTACAATTAGAATTTCAAGTCAGAATATAGAGTATTTTGTATAATGTTAGTTTTGAAAGTTCTGTTTTGAAATCACATATCTGTTCATAATCTGTTTTTGTACTGAGGCCACATTTATCATTCATCTATTATGAATCTTTGGTTTTCATCATTTTTTGTCAAAAAAAGAAAACAAAAGCTGAAATATAAATTAAGTTAAATATTGGGTGAAAAACTAAACAAACTTTCAAATATTACAAATTGAAATAAGCTGTACTTTCTGTATAAGTACTAAAATTACTGAAATAAAACTGAAACTTAAGCTGAAATAAAAATAAATTAATACTAGAAACATTTTTATTTATACATTTTATAATATATAGAAAATGTATGAAAATAAATAATTGTTTCATATGGCATTTGCTAGATTAAAATTAAAAACTATATATGAAATATATTGTTATTTTGATGCAAAATTACGATTCCTGTGACATAACATTTTGGTCATACCGCCCACCCCTATGTTGAGAGTTTTAATAAACGGGTTTCATTCAAAAGCCATCATCAAACTGGTCATAATCTGCCTTTGGTCATTTTCAAGGTGTTCAATGTCAGTTCTCATAATGTCCACTATTCCACACCTCAGCAGATTCCACCACTCCCTCTTTTTCCCTCTGTTCCCCCTCTTTTATCTTTCCTGTTCCTCCTCAAACTGAAGGGCTTACCAGAGAGATGTCTGGCAGGGCATTGCTATGCTCGAGAGACTGTTCCCCATTGTTCTCTGCGACACCATCGTTCTGAGAGAGAGAAAAACAAAAGAGAGAAAACAAGAACAAGAGACTATGAAACAAAAAACAAAAAAAGAGAGAACAAGAGACTATGAAACAAATGAAAAATACAGCTGTGTGTTTGTCCCTTAAACAAAAGTTCAATCCAAATTGCATTCTGTTGAGGGCCCATTTCACAGAGGCATCCAGTCGCATCCAGTCTCATTTTCCATCCAACAAGCATCTCTCGCACACAAACACATATTTCACAGAGTAAAAGAGAAGCCCTGATTTGTGCGTTTGGGTTCGCTATACAGTGAATGCCAACGGTTTTCTATGGCACAGTATAAGATTGCATGATTTACAACATAACTTATTCAAACTTACAAAAGTGAGACTGTGTATTGTGAAATAATAGCAAGAAATGTCTTGCTATTGAGCTGACCTCGAGGGCTGCATGAAAAAAAGTATACAATGCAATTTATGACCACATGACTTTATAATTTTTTTTGTGAATTAAAAACATACAGCATGAACAGTGTAGTCTGATTCATGAACAACTGAGTCTGATGATTTGGTTCTTTTAATGAATAGTTACAAATGACTCTTATGAGTCAATTCTTATAATGGATCGTTAAAAAAAGGAGAGAGAGAGACAGACAGAGAGAGAGAGAGAGAGAGAGAGAAAAGAGTTACCAGACTGAATCAGTCTAATGAATCTTTAACTGAACTTTTAACTCTTAACTTTTACTGAACTGCAAGTTATTATTTTCAGTGATTTTTGTATCAAAATAATGCAAGTTTTGAATCAGTTTCATAAATATACATACACGTACATTCGCTACCATTCAAAAGTTTGCTGTTTGTAAGATGTTTTTTAATATTTTAAAAAGAAAAAAAATCTCTTTGAAAGAAATACTCACCCAAGGCTCACCAATTTATTTGATTAAAACAACAGTAAAAACGGTCATATAGTACAAAATTATTACAATTTAAAATAACTTTCTTTTGTTTGTAAATATTTAAAAATGCATTTATTCTTGTAATCACAATGCTGAATCTCCAGCAGCCATTACTCCAGTCTTGAGTTTCACATGATTCCTCAGAAATCATTCAAATTTGCTGATTCACTGCTCGAGAAACATTTATTATTATTATCAATGTTGAAAACAGTCATGCTGCTTAATATTTTGTTGGAAACCATTATTGTCAAAATGTGTATTTATTGTCACTTGCTGAATAGTAATAATAAAAAAATAGTAACTATAATCTTTTAAGTGCAAAAATTAGCCAATGACACTGGTGACCCATCCAATATTCCGTGCCCTTCCCTTCCTTCAAACTAAACCAGACAGCAGACCAGACTCAGAAAGACATTGCACTGCACTGGCTCAGGTCCTCCACCTTCCCACAATCCCCTGCTGTGCTCCACTTGAGCATAAATCAGGACGCTCTCTGCGACACTTCTTTTTTTATTTTATTTTGTCTGTGGGGCTTATCTGCGGTGACAGCTCTGCATATGGCTGATGAGGTGCGGTACCAGGATGAGAGTCCCAGAGCGAGCGTTTCGTCTGCGGAGCTCTGCAGGGCAGCAGTGTGGACCGCCGCCACTGCTTCTTGTAATTACCAGAGCCAGAGCTGGCAAGCTTACAACAACACCAATCCACAGAGGACGGCCACAAGCAAAAGTTGCATACAAATACATTCGCTCATTTCCAGAGTGCACACACACACACACACACACACACACATACACACAAACAGACACACACACATATATATACACACACATACACACAGACAAATGACCCATGTTGAAGAGGTAGAAAATCACAGCAGACACATTTTTGATTGGCGACATGCATGCATGTACTTATGTCTGATCACTGCAACCCACACATACACACAGACAGATATCAGACATTAGTGACTTTGAGAGCGATCAATCCATGCAGAGAATATAAACTGTGCTGTATTATGTCCCTGTATGTGTGTGTGTATTTAAAACAAAACCACATCATAGCAAACTCATTCTTTAATATTTGTGCTTGCTAGAGACACACCCAAACTGAAAAAACATGCATTTTTATATTTTAAAAAACCTTTAAAAAAAATACCATAGTAACCATATTTTCCACCGAAATATCATAGTTATATTTACTTGTTATGGAAGCTAAAATAATTAAATAGATAAAAGACAGTGGCGGAAACAAGCATCCATAATCAGAATTTAATTATTTTTCGGAAACAAGCATCCATAATTGGTATTTAATTTTTTTTTTTTTTAAGAGGATTTGAGTGGCGCTTAATTCTATGGCAATGTGGGTGGTTGTTAGGGAGTTGGTAAGGTGCTCTTTTTGTTTTTTTGTGTTGCTATGCAGTTGCTAAGGTATTCCAAATGTATAGTTTTTGTTGCAATGCAGTTGCTAAGGTGTTCTGCATGGATTTGTTTTGTGTTTGCAGTTGTTAAGGTGCTCTGGTTGTTTTTTGTGTTGCTATGCAGTTGCTAAGGTGTTCTGCGTGGATTTGTTTTGTGTTTGCAGTTGTTAAGGTGCTCTGTTTGTTTTTTGTGTTGCTATGCAGTTGCTAAGGTGTTCTGCATGGATTTGTTTTGTGTTTGCAGTTGGTAAGGTGCTCTGTTGTTTTTTTGTGTTGCTATGCAGTTGCTAAGGTGTTCTGCGTGGATTTGTTTTGTGTTTGCAATTGTTAAGGTGCTCTGGTTGTTTTTTTGTGTTTGTTTTAGGTAGATTTGCAGTTGCTAGGGTGTTTTAGGTGGATTTGTGTTGCCATGCAGTTGCTATGGTGTTCTGGGTGGTTGGTTACTGGGGGAAAAAAAATCCCCATCATAAGTCTTTATGATATTCCAGTCCCTAGATATTGTTAGAGTACCTCCTTTAATGTAAAGTGACTTTTTCAGCAATTTCATCGCTCACTGGGAAAAAATCATAAGTCTAATCGCTCTGAAAAGTAATATCACACCTCTCCTCAATAATCCGCATCATTTGAGGTATCATTCATATCTGCAGCAGAAATGGTGCAGGACAAACTGCGCTGAATATTACTACAGTACTTAAGTAAGGACAGTAATATATTTTTACGTTTTGCTGGTTGGAACTACGGATACTATGGTACATTTTTTAAAGGTAAGCGAGAGATTGTTTAACCTACCTCCATCATATCTATCAGCCAGAGGAGTCTTTCCTGTTTTATTGAGAGGGATAGGGAATTGGGTGTTAAACTGTTCCTGCAATTTACACTGGGAGTCAGCAGGCTTAAAAATCTGTCAGAAAACACTTCTCCATCTGTCACAGCAACATCACACACCCCTGAGACAGCTACAAATCGAGACAGCTGCACTTTCACAATGAGACGCAGATGAGCTGAGGTGAGATGCCTGGACAGAGTGAGACAGGAGGACAGACAGGTTTCGAGTGATGGACATAAAAGCCTCCAACAGAAAGGACAAAAGCTGTTTCCCACAGCAACTTTACAGCCCTTCATCTTGTATCCTAGTAATCTGCAAACGGCTTCTTTGTGCCCAAATTGCCCACCAATTTTCTAAATGGCTTTTTATGTCTATGTCACACACAGCAACAATGCCATCCACTCACCCCACACCAATACAGAAGCACAGCCTTAAACACTTCCTGCCTGAAATTCTAGATACAGAAACTGGGTCTGATTCAATAATAACTGCACACAAGCATTCAATAGAAACTCATTCTGAACACAGATGTTTCTTCTTACCCGTGCGGAGCTGAGGGTGGTGTTGGTCATGAAGCTGGCTGAGGAGGAGGCCAGTGTGTCAGGGTAAGAAACCATGGAGAAGGAGTCTTGAAACCCAGCTCCGCCACCTTGTCTCGCCTTCAGGGCCTCGATCTCTCTTCTCAGAACCAGGCCGTCAAATCTCTCCACATCCTGAGGGGCCACGAGCCCCCTCACCTCTGACAGCAGAGAGAACTGCAAATACACACACATCCAGAGCCGTGAATGTGACCGGGCTCATGTTGATTGTTTTAATCTCAAGGGTTTTAATATGTTCATAAATGGGAATATATTATGAGGTTACACTCGCTGTAAATCTCCAAACAATGATGGCCCAATATACTGGGGACATTTTTGGGTAGTGTCAGTATTATGTGTATTATTAATAATAATGCATTCAGCCAGTTAAGTCTTTCATAAAAAAAAAAGAAAAAAAAGAAAAAAAAGTGTATAAAATTCAGCAAATTAAAGTAGTTATACTACCATTCAAAAGTTTGGGGATGATAAGAGGTTTTAATGTTTTATAAAAATAATAGCAAATTAAAATATTCAGTCACACATAAACAATAATAATAATAATAACAACAAAAAATATTATTAATAAACTAATATTAAAACACAAAAAAAAAAAAAAAAAAAGTAATTTTAAATCTTAAAATAAATAAAAAAAAATTTTTAAAGTATTAATTACTAACAATACTGATTTTGGTAAAAACTATCAAATATGACAGTACATAAAGAAAAAAAAATCAAGAAATAAAGTAAAGAGCAAAACTGTTAGACTGTTAAACTGTGGCAGATTATTATTCCAAACATGATCTACTGATGTACTTTTTCGGAAGAGCAATGTAAAGACTGACGTAAATTTCTCCACCTTGGCATGTGTATTGAACAGCTCAAAGAGGGCCATGACCAGCTGCTCAACACCGATGTGACCATCACGGTACTCTTGGATGTAGTAACCCATGGTCTGCCTCTCCGGTTCGGTCAGCAGATGTCTGGCCTGCTCCTCCAGCATGGCCCTGCTCTGGTTCACCAAACTGGACAGAGTCACCTGAGATCCTGCCACACCTTTATAAAAGCCACCCTGAGGAGAATAGAGAAAAGAAGAAATGCAAATATTATGTAGTAATGCAAATTAGAGAAGATGCGCAATATTAACACTAATATTAAGACACCTATGGCCTTAAAGCACACATTTGAAATCTTCTAACATCTCTGGATAAGCCTCTGGTTCATTGCTGATATCATAACTCTCATCTCCATAATGTCTCTTACCCTCCCCCTATTTTCTCTCTCTCATGTTTCAGCCTCTCTACTTGAGAGCAGCTTTCCCTTTAATTAGTCTCCTAATCAAAAAACACTGCTCCAGAGTCAACATGATCATCGATCTGTGTTTCGTTTAGCATAGAATTGGCATGCAATCCAGCCAAAGGATAAACCAGTCTGGAAAACTGTATAACTAGCTAGGTACTTGCAACATACCTACCTATTTGAGTGGTTTGAGGTTCACCTTGGGTCAATTAGGGGTGTATCGCATGCCTTAAATTCATTTTATCTAGTTATGTCTGCTTGAACAGCCTGTTGACTTGTTGGGTGGAGATGCATGTTTGTTGTCGTCTGGTTTGCAAGTGAAGTCAAGCAACACTAGTGTCTATGTTATCAAACCGTCAAAGGACACAATGCTTTGAACCGAGCTTGATCAATACAGACAGAGACAGCAGTTGCGGTGAGTGAATGCTGATCATGCCTGAACTATTCTTGCCCTTATTCTTTTCTTTCTCTTTACAACAAAGTGTGTTTTGTGTTAAATGCTGCAAGTTAGATAAGCTCTATCGTACAGCACTCCCTCAGGAACTAAAGCATTTCGGTTGCTTCAAATGACAGACCATTTATTTTCACACTATTTCAGAGGAAAATTCCCTGACCGGTTTGACCCATGAGGCTGATGTCCTTTACTGGACATTGAAGAATAACCTAACTAAAAACTGGCAAAATTATAAAATATAATACAATTACAAAAAAGAAAACAAACACACACACACACACACACACACATCACACACAATAAATATAAATTACAAAAAAACACACACACACACACACACACACACACACACACACATATATATGAGGTAGCATAAATGTAAATTCTTACTGTCACTTTTGATGAACTTAATGCATCCTTTCTTAAGTATTTCTTCAAAAATAGCTATAAGACTTCTTCAGATGAGAACACAAGTGTTTGTCTAGTTTGATGTTGAGAGGTTCAAAAGCGCTGCTCTCCAGAGCACTCTGGGATATCAGCTCCACTGTTCAATTACAAGAAGCAAAACTTGAGCAGAATCTCTCCAACAAAAGATGATCAATAAAACAAGCAAGAAAAATGTGAGGTTTTATAATTCCTTAAGAATGACAGCGGCCAAGATGGGATCGATCATGTGCCATCAGTAGTGTTACAACCTCTATGGTTACCAATTATGACTCACTACCAATCACTGGACTGACAGCCTCTTTAATCACAGGAACACATAATTGCTGATCAATATCATAACTTTAGGACAGCACAATCAGAACAAGCGTTTTGTCCGCCAGAACCTCATTGTGTGACTCAGAGAGCAGAGCTCCAGCCGTGTTCCCACATATCACACCCCAGTGAATTTGAATAAGGCTTGAATGAGACAATTTATCTCCAGATTGAGCTTTATCTAAAAGGAACTTGAGATAACTCACCTCAATAAAGACTGGAAAGCTATTTTCTCTCAAATAAAATAGAAAGCAAATATAAAAATAATAAAATAAAGTTTCCAATAGGGGATATGCTTCCGGACTGAAAGAAATAGTCCTTAGATGAAATGAAGCAAAGTGCAGGTCAGGCAAGTGCAGAGAAGTTCATCCTGGGGTGGGACTGGAAGTAATTACTATAATAATAATAATAATCAACATAACCAAAAAACACTTTGAGATAGATAGATAGATAGATAGATAGATAGATAGATAGATAGATAGATAGATAGATAGATAGATAGGATAGAACGATAGATAGATAGATAGATAGATAGATGAGATGAGAATTGACAGATAATATATAGAAAAATAGATAGATAGATAGATAGATAGATAGATTGAGAAGAATTGAGACAGAATTGACAGAATAATATATAGAACAACAGATGGAACGACAGAAAGAAATGACAGAAAAAAATACAGAAAAAAAAGATACAGAAGATAGATATCGATACAAGAACAACAGATGGAATGACAGAGAAGAAAGATAGAGATAGATATGATAGATAGATAACTATAGAACCAACAGATGGAACGACAGAGAGAGATAGATAGATAGATAGATAGATAGATAGATAGATAGATAGATAGATAGATAGATAGATAGATAGATAGATCGTATAAACAAACAAGAATAGATAGGGGGGGGAATAGAGAGGATAGATATAATATAGATAGATAGATAGATAGATAGATAGATAGATAGATAGAAAGATAGCATAGATAGATAGATAGAGTATAGAAGGAGCAATAATAGATAGATAGATAGATCGAGCATATAGATAGTAGAAGGAGCCATAGATAGATAGCAGATAGATAGATAGATAGATAGATAGATAGATAGATTGAAATAGCGAATAGAAAGAAGGACAGAATTGATAGAATAATATATAGAGATAACAGATGGAACGACAGATAATAGAAAGATAGATAGATATGATAGATAGATAGATAGATAAGATAGATAGAAAGATAGATAGATAGAAAGAGCAAAAGATAGATAGAACGATAGATAGATAGATAGAAAGATAGATAGATAGAAAGAGCAATAGATAGATAGAAGGAGCAATAAATAGATAGATAGATAGATAGATAGATAGATAGATAGATAGATAGATAGATAGATAGATAGATAGATAGATAGATATAGAATGACAGAACTGACAGAATGATATATAGAACAACAGATAGAATGACAGAAGGAAAGATAGATAGAACGATAGATAGATAGATAGATAGAAGGAGCAATAGATAGATAGATAGATAGATAGATAGATAGATAGATAGATGGATAGAGAAAGATGGATGATAGATAGATAGATAGATAGATAGATAGATAAATAGATAGATAGATAGATAGATAGATAGATAGATAGATAGATAGATAGATAGATAGATAGAAAGATAGATAGATAGAATGACAGAATTATGTAGATAAAACAAAATGATAGAATGACAAATAGACATACAGACAGACAGAGAGAGAAAAAAGAGAGAGAATGACAGACTGACAAAACGGCAAAACGATAGACAGAACGATAGGTAAACAGATCTCCTTATTGTGATATTCATTACACAAAGAATGTCTAAAAAAGCTTTCTAAAACATGACTATTTTAAAGTCATTCTTTTCCATCAAAATGATGTAAAAACAAACAAATCTTACTCCTGCTGTCACATTACCTGTAACCGCTAAAACATAAGACCACCGAGCAATAAATTAAATAATTAGATGATCAAGATCAGTGTCACCTTGGTTAGACTTTAATTAAAATGACAAATGCTTGGGTTCGGAGCTGCTGTCAGCTACAGCTCTATCTGTCTCATTATTAGAGTTTTAATATGCTAACCGACGACATGCAGTGAATGACTAAGCTTTTCAACAAAGCACAAGATCTCGGTTCTCAGATGATATTACTGTCTCGGCCTGACTACGGTCCATGTCGAAAATTGGAGCTTCGTTTCCTCCCTCTTGAGCTACATTAAGTCCTGCGCTTCGAAGAGCACGTCTCTCCCAAAGAGACGATAAATTTGTACACCTCTCTTTAGAACAGTGGCAGAGCGGAACAGTCAATAGATGTCCTAAAGAGACACCGGAGATAAGCTCTCAGTGATATAAGCAAGCATTCTTATATACAGACCAAACCAAACATAAAACCATCTGTCAGGACACGAGTCAACAAAATCACAAAAAAAACACTACACAACACCCCCAAGAATAATCACCACCACCTAAAAGTGGATCATCATTTTAATAATAAAAAATAAAACATAAAATATATATTATAATTTTATTATAAATGTCACCTTTCACCTTTGAGTGTAATACTGCAGAAGCGACCCTCCAGATGCATTTCCAGAACATTTTCAGAATTGTTCAAGCTTTATATTTTACTGTGCTTTGTTTATTTTCCTAATGCCGTTGTGCTGAGCCCCCTGAGGGCCACCGTAGTTCTTGTCTTAAAAGGGCAATGTCAATTTGGAGAATTCAATTAGCTTCAAAATGAGGGCAGCTGAAATGGGTTTAAAATGAAATGAGTTGGCAAAGAGGGGGCTGAGTCTCGCTTGGGATATACAGAGATTTCACATCAATAAGTGCCTTACTCAGCGAACATTCGACAAGGTCACACAGCGAGGAATTCTGGCCTGCAAATAAGTAAAAAACATCTGAGGTAGAATTATTGTAATATTGCAGAAGAGAAAGAAGTTCTCTTATATGACCGTGATCCTAGTTGTGACCCCACATCAATGTGACTTTATTTCTAGTGTAGTTCTAAAAAGACGTGAACTCACTCTCAAATTTCTGGATCAGAAATGAGCTACGGCTGCAGTAAATGCAACAGATATTAACTGGTTTCTGTGTGTTACAGTATGTTCTGGTTTTGAATGTGTGTTAAAGTTTAGAATGTTTCTGAAAAGTAAAAACGAACCAAAGCATAATTTTCTGTGTTTGCACCCTATACAAGTTCAACTTGCTCCTGCATGACCTACAATTAATCAAAGCACCCTTCACTGACCTTCGTACGATTACTTTATCAATTATTAATTGTCTTCAGGGAGCTTTAAATATATACTGATGAAAACATAATGAAGCAGTTATGTGATTATCAATTTATACTCTTGGGCTGTTCTGCAGGCAAACATTGGAAAATCTGAGACTAAAAAAGTATTTGTTATAGAACCACAAAGATATTATTTCTATTAAGCAAAGCATGTTTGTTGCAAAGTTTGCGCTTTTTTACTGCAGCTACTGTGATGAACTCAAGTAATTATAATATTAACTGTAATTTGAATGTTATTTGGAACTGTGTCCACATACAATTGCACGCTTATGCCTACATATCAGGAGTGATTTATGACTGACTGCCTTTCTCACACAAACTGATGTATGCAGCTTATCAATGTCCTCTGAAGCATCATGGAGCTGCTAGTCTTTGGAATACAAAGTGAGCAGTTTACTGCAAAAGCTCAGTGCCCAAAGACAGGAGCCCAGACACTTCATCTAACTGTGTCCTTTAGCCTGTCATTCCCACTGTATGCAATAATCAGCCCCGTCGTAATAAGTTAGTGCTCACACACTGCCCAGACTTTATAGGAATCCGTTGTTTTGTGCATAAACCCCGGCTTACAGAGGAGGACCTTGTAAAACCCTGTTCATCGGGTGGGTCACCTTGCTTCTTTTTTTCCTTTTCACATTCTCACCACCTCTTGTTGTATTCTATACTGTCTTTTTATGTCTTCAAGCCTTCTATTCTATCCATATTTTTTCATTCTTCATAAGAGTTATTCCTGTTATGAAGGCCATTTTTAAGTATATCTAGCGTATATCTTAAAGAGATAGTTCACTCAGAAATGAATATTATGCCTTCATTTATCATCAAACAGTTTTGGTTGCCATTATTTTGGTTACCAGATATTTCTCAAAATATCTCCTTTTATGTTCACAGAAGAAATAAAGATATATGTGTTTTGGAATGACATGAGGTTGAGTAGAGGATGACAGAATTCTTATTTTATAAAAAATAAAAAACTTTAATGTATGTGAGTGTATGGATGTGGGTGCACATATGTATTTCTTTTATCATTATTTGGTGTAAACATATATTGAATATGTTTTGAATATTTATTTTTATATTTCTCAAGTATTTTGTATTTATGTTTTTTCTCGCAAATTTTTCTTTCAATGTACTTTCTGCATTCATTCAATCTTAATATTGCTAAAGTAAATAAACTTCAACTCAACTCAAAGCTCTTTTTTGATTAACTACTCCTTTAATACACTTAATTAATATTATACTCACAAATTTTATAGATCTAAGTTATATCAGTTTGTTTTCCCTTATCAAAACAAAGTGATCATTTAAAATAAATTCACTAATATTTTTGCTAATAATTCTCCAGATACAACTCTAATTAAACTGGCAATTTGCTAAAATATATTCCAGGTGTTTCCTTTCCCTAGAAGTATGTTTAAACAAAACATGTTTTATTGCCAATGACTACCTTTAATACTTTATTTAATCATGTTGATTAATAATAAGTTTAAGTACCTGATCTTGATCAAAACACATCTGAATGTGTGGTATATGCTTTTATAGAAATACTTTCTTATATTCCAGACGCTTATTAATTTTCTAAAAGTCGCAGTTCAAAAGGTACCGCAAACCAGATTGACCCTCTCATATATATTACAGTATAGCTCTGCACCGGTCTTACAAACACACAGTGATGGTAAGAATGTTAAGTGCATGTGTCTTTTGTGGAAACCATTCTGAATACAGATCACCTTGGATACCATAAGCCCGTGGGGACCCATTTCATCCCATTCTCTTCCATATATTGCCCTTCCTATGTCTTTCAGTTCTTCTGTTCTCCTCATTCTGTTCACAAACGTCCTCTTTTTTTTGTAGCTGCAGTACAAGAACAGGTGTGTGATTGCCTAGCTAGAGTAAGAGCCACAATCCCCTTGTTCCCATATCAACCGATAATGATATGTGAGCAAATATGAACTGATCTGTGATTCTGACTCCTTTTCTCTTGTGAGTAGTCTGGCTAAGGTATGTTTTTAGTTCAGGTCATCAAAGCACTGCAAATACATGAGCCTGATCTATTATGCAGCTTAATCACTGAATATGGCTCATTGAATATGGCTGCATAACAACAATATATCCTCACTATGGAGGACAAAAGAGAGGCTCTTTGAACATAAACAGACCTGCAAAAAAGATCATGGAGGCATTTGATCAGGTTGCATTCCTGTTATTCAGGACCTTTTGAACTCTGTAACTTTTAAAACTGAATGTATCTTTCATGTATTGCAGAGAAGTGTTCAAAAAGTATATAACACTTTCAGAAGTATGTGTCTTGGGATGAGTGAGCAAAAATACTTTTGTAATGTCTATAATTAATAATGTAGTACTGTAACTAATTATCTTCATTTAGAGGCTCAGCAAATAATTGGAATTGTAAGCAATTTAATTACATTTTAATTGATTTAATTATTAATATAATGTATTAACATTAATTAATTTGGACTTATTTGACAGCCCTAATTAAGATAAATATGACAATGAACAATGCATAGTGCAAATGACCATTATAGGTTCTTGTGAGCAAAGCTCAACTCAATAATGACAATAAATAAAGCTCTTTAAAAATCACCTTTACTATTTCACTCACTCTTTTAATGCTGTTAAACCAGAGTCTATGTGAAAGAGGTACACTCACTCTTTAAGTGCTGTTAAAACCAAACAGTGGAGAACATTCTGTTCAAATATAGAAACAAAGTACTCACCTTTCCTGATGCTGATGCTCCCTGGTCCAGAGAGAGTCTATGTGAAAGAGATAAACATGGAGAAATCAATACCATATACATGCTCTACAACACTTTCGAACATCCACAAACAGATGTAGAGCCATTCAGAGACTCTGACACACTTGCCATGTACAAAACTGATCTAGTCTCTGGTTTTAGAGTTAAGCATTCAATCGGGTCTGGATGCCTAAGGAAAAATGATGGTCCATTGTTTTGGTTTGATAAGAAGTGACAAAAACTTTTCAATTGTTATAAAATATTTCAAATAAATGCTGTTCTTTTGAATTTTTTACTAAGCAAAGAATCTTGAAAAAAAACGTATCACAAAAATAATAAGCAGTACAAAATCTATGAAACAATAATAATAAATAAAGGATTAAGTTACTCTAAAACCAAATCAGGATATAAGAATGATTTCTGAAGGATTTAGTGACTCTAAAGACTGAAACAATGGCTGCTGAATAAATTAAAATATATATACTTTTAAATTTTAAAATGCATTTAAACATAAGGGTTATTTTATAGAGTTTTTATGTTATATAAATATATATATATATATATATATATATATATCATATATTATATATATATATATATAGTTCTTTCAAAAACATTAAAAAAGCTTACCGACCCTAAAATATATTCTCATATATTCCTACATATTACATCATTACACATTACATCACATTACATTATCACACAGTCAGTAACAATGATTGGTACAATACTTCCCTGTGCCAGTTCCGCCCTTTGGATTGAGCTCGTACCCTAGACCACCAGGAGCTGGATAATAAGCTTTTATATAAAATGCCACCTTGCATTTTCCCCTGGCATGAGAGCAGAACACCCGGCTCACCTCATCAGCTAACCTCCATTAACAAGAAGAGAACCGGAGAACTGGCACAAGACACACCCGAGTTGCTTTATGAGCTTCATATTCTCCAAACAGGCAGTGAAAGACCAGCAGTGTCTGGAATAATCCCATGAACAGACTCCTTTCAATTTCCATCCTCTAAGTGCAAATGACCCGGGGGGTTTGGAAAGATGCTGATATTCAGAATTAAATAATTAAAATTCATCTATTGAATAATCTGCTCTTAAAACAGTAAATTAAACTAAGTCTGGAAGCTTTACCTCGATTCTAATTAAATTACTGTGGCTGAACTGTACTGTACATTTTTAATTTATTAAACAAGAACATTAAGTCACAGCAGCTAGACATGAGTTGTGCCGTTTTTAAGAACAAATTAACAAATCAGCATATTAATGGTCTTAGGTGAAATAGTAGTATTGCTTAATGTACAATAGAGGGTGTTAGAATTTTACACATACATAGAAATGTATGTTAGGCAAAAAAATGACTCATAAGCCTGTATTTTACAATATTAAAATATGTACGCCTGTTTTTTATGGTACTGATATTTTTAGTGGTTTTACACTTCTTCCCTGCTGGATGTCTGAGACCATCAAAACTGTCAGTAAATTGCATTGCCACGAGCTGGTTAATCTAGTTGGAGACCTTGAATATTCTTTTTTTGTTCTGTTCCATTAAAAAGCAATAGTTCACCCAAAAATTAAAATTTGCTGAAAATGTATTCATCCTTAGGCCATCCAAGATGTAGGTGAGTTTTTTTCTTCTTCGAAACTTAGCATTACATCACTTGCTCACCTATGGATCCTCTGCAGTGAATGGGTGCCGTCAGAATGAGAGTCCAAACAGCTGATAAGAAGATTATAATAATCCACAAATTAATCCACACGACTCCAGTCCATCAGTTAACATCTTGTAAAGTGAAAAGCTGCATGTTTGTAAAAATAAATTCATCATTAAGACATTTTTAACTTCAAATCAGTAATTTTGGCCAAAAATATGAGTCGTCTACCCAAAACAGTCTGAATCAGGGGGGAAATGTTCCGAATAATCAAGCACCATTTAAAAGCAAAAACAGTCCAAAACAGTTCTAAACAAATAATTTGGTGAATTTTGATGCGAGAGGACAACAATTATGAACTTTTTTCCACTGGAAAAAGCATTATTACAGATTATGGACTCGTATTTTGGCCAGAAGTTAAGTTAAGATTAAGTTAAAATGCCTTATTGGTGAATTTTTTTTTTTTTTTTTTGTTTTTTTTTTTACAAATATGCAGCTTTTCACTTCACAAGATGTTAACTGATGGACTGGAGTAATGTAGATTACTTGTAAATTAATGTGATGTTTTTATCAGTTGTTTGGACTCTCATTATGATGGCACCCATTCACTGCAGAGGAAGTAATGTAATGCTAAATTTCTCCAAATCTGATCTGATGAAAAAACATATCAACATATTGGATGGCCTGAGGGTGAGCAGCGCAATCTGACAAATCAGATTTAGCAAAGCAAAAAATATCTTTCAATATTTTTCAGCCTTTCTGAATTATTTATATTCAAATACACTGATTCATCCAGGAATTAAATAGCTTTCCCTTCTATGCGTATGACTCCTTTATCTCTCACACTTTCTCATCACCCCCTTTCACTCACCCTGTGACACTGCTGCTGGGCGAGCTGTCTGTAATCTGTGAGCTTGTGATCCACTTTGTCTCGCCCACTACGGTGCGGGCATGTGGCAGTCGCCCGACATCCTTCACCGTCATCATCAGGTGGTGTGAAGACTTCAGCACTCGTACAGCCTCATCGTGTGGGATGCTGAGGAAACTTCGTCCATTAACCTCCAGAATCTGATCCCCAACCTGTGGAGATGATGGAGCAGAGAGAGGAGAAGGTGGGTGGGCCGGTGGTGGTAGAGCAGGGCAGGAGGTAAAGGGGGACTGTGATGAGGCCAGAGACGGAGAAGTCTGGATGGACATCCAGAGGTCAAATATGGTAGAGTGGTATGGTCAGGTCAAATTTGTGGAACAGCAGAGAAGGTTTTGATGAGATAAATAGAAAGTCAAAATTGCGATGACTGACTGAAAAGAATGCACCATAGACAAACACATTTTAAATATTCATGTCCACCTTATAAAGAGAATACAAAAAGAGCACAAGTAAAATACATTATGAAGAACTTGCACAAAATATTCCATCTCCAAAATAATAGGTCATTCTGAACTGCACATACATGTATAGCCTAAATTTCCAAATACAACCATAAAGATAATAGGTTAGAAGTTTTCCAGTTTTTTGGTATTGTTAACTAAAACTAAAACTAGTAAAATTGTTTTCCTTTATTGAATGAAATCGTTTATTCGATAGAATAATAGTATTTTATATTAAATAATTTATTTAATTTATACTTTTATTTAATATTAAATATTATTTTAATAGAAAATTATTAAAACATTAGATGAAAAACACATAACTAAATTACTGAAACACAAACTAAAATTAAAAAGAAAACATCATATAAAAATAAAAGAATATTAATGAATACTATAGTAGTATACAAATAATAAAAAACTTTTTTTCCCCCAAGGACCCCCAACATGAAGATTCTTTTGCAAGGGTCCCCTTCCTAAAATATAAAGTAGCTCAATATTTGTCAGAAAAAAAGACATTGTAAAGACAATATGTTGCTTGAGAATTTAATGTCACGTCACTTCATTTAAAAAAATCTGCTTTATGAAGGATACGATTATAATTAGAAAAAATGTAATCTAATAACATCCAGCATTTAGAGAGCAGAAATTAAAAATTAAACTGTAATAATATTTTTTTAAATCATTGCATTAAACATATTTACTCAATATCCTAACATATTAACAATAAGATATACTATACTTAAAATACACATGATAAAATCATTCAAATATTTTTCTCTTAAATTACATTAAATTTAAACACATCACCTACATGGTGTTCCAAATGCCTTTAACCTACAAACTGTATAAAAACATTGGATAAAAAAAGGAAAGAGACTATTTTGCTTCCTTATTTCATTCCAGTATGTCACTGAAAAAGATTCAATTTAGATGGCAAGGCATGTAGTCCTGCTTTTACTGTAAATGTAATATGCCTTAAATCAATCACTTCATTTCTCAGTACTGGATGAGAAACTGAACAGATGGCTAAAAACAGAGACATGCTGTAGCTTTAGTTCAATCCTGTGCTACAAATATAGTACATTTCTTCTAGATAGTTCTGACAGTCTCCTCATCTCATCCATTTATCCTCCCACTCGTTGATCTGCTCTTTATCTTTTTCCCATGCGCCTTCTGCTTGTCACTCATTTATCTGACTCATTGTTTCTTCTTTTGTCAGGCCGGCTCTGAGTAAAATATTTCTATTTAGAAGCTCTTACTGTGGGATTAACTCGTCACAACAGCAAACTGGCTCCATTTCTCTTAATCTTGCTCTCTTTCTGTTTTCATCACTCATCTCAGTTTCATTCCAGCTGTCTTTATGGATCAATACCCAGCCTGTCCCTCTGCCCACCCAAAGATGCTTGAGGGTAATTAAAGAGGTTTTGCAGTAATCATGATATTAATAAATTATGGTGTTTATCAATTTGGACGCAATACAGCTTTGTTCTCCCAAAGAACAAGAGAGGTATTTGAAATCAATGCGGCAGATATGGGCTATTGTTTCCAAAGCGAAACAGCAGATCACTAGCTCAGGTTTATCTCCTGGCATTTCTTTTCAGTGTATCACTCCAGAGTGTTCAAACGCTTGAGATACCATATATGGTTATTACTGGAAACACATCAAACCACTGAGCAATGTCTGAGAGAACCCATGAAAAGACTTTAAAGGAATAATTCACCAAAACTAAAAATTCTCAAGAATGTCCATGCTGCTTTTTATTTATTTATTTATTTATTTATTTTTTTACAACAAAACAGTGCTATAAATGGCTATAAAAATTGCAAAAAGGATAAAACACCTTGAATGCATCATAAAAGTAGTCCACATGAATTGAACTGAAATAAAGCTATACAGGCTAAATCTATAAAAATGAAAGATGTTTAGCTATATATGTTTTTGAAAACTATAAGCACATAACAAAGCTACTTAAAAAAACTATACAAGAAAAAACATTGAAAAATGAACAATTGAACAGTTATTGCATGATCAAGAACTGTAGTCTAGATTTAATCCAAGATGTTTCATTTAGATTTAGCACCTAAACGTTTGGCAACAAACAATCAAAAAAACAAACAAACAAAAAAAAAAGATAGAGAGAAAAAGCCACCTGCCATTTAATCTCCTCTGAACCCCTCTGCCCTGGAATCACGTGGGGAATATTATCATGCAGGATGAAGATGAATAATCCTCGTTTACATTACAATCTAGGCTCTTTCTTGCTATTTTCAAATTCCTCCATCTTTTTTACCTTTCACTGCATTTTGCACACCCTGTCAGTGAAGGAACGAAAGCGTTTTGTAGCTGCAAAGCAACTGTCAGTCATTCGTTTTCAATGAGCAATGACGATTTCCAACAACATGAGAGACAACTTAATGCAAATGAGCAGCAGCGACGTGATGCTGAGACTACCAATGGGAGTACAGACAGTTGACTAGAAAGTTGAGCAGTCGACAAGAATTCAACAGCAAATACTGGGAGGCATCCAGAGATTTCATCGCTGTCAGTGCGAAGGGCCGTGAGAGTGAATGAGGAAAATACTAGGTGTTTGGAATAACACCTGCCCCGACCACAGCATCCCTGACATTTCTCTCTTTCCTGCATGTCTATAGTGATGGATGAGGAAGAAGATGATGGAAGAGAAGACAGCTTGGCTGCTTGTTTTCCCCAAATGGCTCTAATATCCAGACAGCAATCAGAAACAGTGACTAATGCACACAGCAATCATGCTTTGTTACAAATCCAGGTCTGTGAGAGAAATAACATCTGCTCTACTGTTACGTCAAACGTCAGAGCATAGTGCATCACTCATTCTTCATTTAGAAAAGTAGTTTAGAGGTTGCAGCTGTAGGCCAAATACAAGACTATACATTTCCATCTTTACACATGATCAAATATACAACAAAGTTAATTATGTACATTTAAGAAATAGATTGATTTTGAAACTAAAATAAACTAAAATAATACAAAGGTATAATATCCGTTAGCATTCCCATTCAACTCAATGGCAGTTGTTTTGTTTCTCATGCTTTATGGGAACCCAGAAAAATAGTTTTGAGCCATTTGCCTAAGTCGTAAACCCCATGTGAATGATCAATCTAGATATGAAGAGAAAAAGAATCCATAAAAACATCAGATGCAGCAGTCACGTAAAAAAACTGTTTTAACTGTTACAAGTTTCACTGAATTTTTCTGACAGTAAAAAATGCAATTAATTAGAAAGGGAAAAAGGTTATTAATAAAAAAATTAGATTTATAAACAAACTAAAAAAACAAAAAAAAAAAAAATGTATAATACAATAAATATTAGTCAAGTTTCATTGAATTTAAAAGTTAAAAAATGCAATTTACATTAGACTGATGGATTATAAGCAACAGATTACTTCTGAAATGATAAAAATCAAATCAAAACAATTTGCCAAAAAAAGAGAGAAAAAATTGCCAGAATGCATTGCCACTTTTCCATTTTAAAATGAAAATTAGCTCAATTACCTTAAGATATTTTAATATTTACATAAACAATCATTAAATACAACTGTGAAACACCCTATATTATTCATATGTTCTTTATGCTATTTAACACTCTCAGAACAAAAAAAAAGTTACAGAAGCTTTTACGGGAATGGTACCCTTTCAAAAGTTAACAAAACTTACACTTAAAATACCAAATGATTTTTATTTGTTTATTTATTTAATTAAAACTAATTCATTCATTCATCATTGTACTTAATGGCTGTTTAAGACTTACGGCTACACCAAGAGTACTTAAAGTTTGAGTAAAACTAACTCCCAGTGACAGGAGCAGCCATACAGACAGACCTGCCCAGATTCCAGACCCTTCTTTCATCAAACTGCAGTATTTGTCAATCACACAGAGGTGTGACCATTTCAAAATGGATTACAAATGTGCAAAATTAATCACATTCACACTCTAAAAGGCTTTTATTAGTCCGGCGGGATTTTTTTTTTGTGATGAACAGCCTCCTCTTCTGAAAGACGGACTATGGGTATCAGTCTGATATGATATGGCTATCATGTGCTTTCTGGTTAAGGTAGAAAAAGATCAGAAGAGCTGAAAACTTGCAACTGAAAATCTCCCCAAATATCACAGTGAAAGTGTATGACTACCCTGAGCAAAAGTTTCCACAGCAAATGACTTTCTTCTCACCTCCTCAAGGACCAAAGTGAATTGGCTTTATATGACGCAGGGTGGACAGCTGAACAGAGAAGGAACCGGCACTCAATATGACTGATAAGAATCATGACAGCTTCAAAAAGAAAGAGCTATAAAATATTATTAAGGTGAAAAGCACGTTGGGCAAAGGTCAAGGGACATCTGACTGCACATCGCAGACATTCAGGCAATTCTGTGTGTCATTTGCAAGAACAAGAAAGCACTTCTTTAAGATTCTCTGAGGTCCTGTGATTAGGAATCTGGAAGGGCACTCTTATATGATTTTACCTTAAAGATCAGTTTCCAGCATTTTTAGCATTAGGATAAAAAAAAAGTTGAATTTAATTTACTTGAAAAAAACAAAACAAAAACAGATTGAGAGAAGAAAATGATGGGTTCTAAGAAAAAGATTACTTTTCAAACAAAATAAAATAAAATAAAATAAAAATAACATTTTGTTTAATTGAATTTACTTTTAACAGTTTAAAAATGCAATAAAATCAATATAAAACAATGTTGTTTAAATAAAATAAAGTTAAATATCTATGAGAAAGAGAGAAATAGGCAAGAAAGAAACAGCATCTGATTTACTGAATGAAAAATCGTCAACTTTTCAAGTAACTGTGTCTGAATCTCAGGCCTCAGGTTGACAATATCAGCTAATGGAGCAGCTGAGTTTCACTAAAAACTCAGTTAAACAAATGAAGTCCTAAAAAGCCTTTATCCTTTTTATGGGTTGTAGTAATTTGACTGTTACAAACTACAATACCGCTCCCAGTAAGTGTCTTATCATCCTGCAGCCAAGAAGTGCCTTAATTGTATTACTCATTATCCATTTAGTGCATTTATAGAAGAGTGAGACTACAATGGAGTGAGCACAGACAGTAAGACATACTGTATACATAAAAATTAAAGAATAATACTACAGAAAAGCACTTTCAAGATAGGAGGAGGACAAAAACAGAAATAGAGGCTGAGGCTTCAGTGAATATACACTGATTAACTCCAGCTCTAGGGGTTTTGTGCTCTATAACACTGAGGCTGAGATACCACTCAGTGTGCAAGCACATTATTCCATCCAATTAAACCTCTACAGGCTGCATCCGCCTGGAAGACCTCTAACATTCTACATCTCGGGTTCAACCTCCTAAACCCCAGGGTTGGAGATAAAGATAAAGGCAAGGAATGAGATAAGACAACAGATACTGTTAGCAAACCTGTGGAAGAAAGTGCTACTGCAGTCATAATCTTTTCAGAGATAGGACTAAATACATCCATCCCGACTGCCCTGAGTGTGATAAGCACATTCCTCTATGGGAGTGTGGAATAAACAAAGATATTTTGAAAAAGTTGGAGCCCAAACAATATTGGACCCCATTGACTGTGTGCTAGAAAGAAACAAATGCAGGCTTAGACATTTTTCAGCAGCTCTTTTCAAAATGTAACAAGCTACTTCTTCCAATAAGAATGGGTGCCACAAAATGCTATATTGCTGTTGTGAATGTCAGACTGTATTGTAAACAGCAGCTTTACTGTCGAGTGTGCCGAAATAATAATCAAACATGCTCTCTTAGATTGTTCGCATATGTAACAGTGGGAGTATGATTCATTTCAGTCAATCAGTTCATTTGGAAATGCAAATGAAAATGATTCATCTTTTTATTCCAAAATATTGTGTTAACTGTTGCTGTGCATTAAGTTTTTGACTCTGCTTTTAGTGTATTTCCACTTTAAATAGTCAAATAATTGAACAAATCAAATTGTGGCCTTTTAATGAACTGAATCAAAAGATTTCAGGCCCTGGGAAGAACCAAAACCATAATAAACACTATCTGCTCTAACTATACATTCTATCATCTGATATTTAGTCTGATACACAGTATTTTTACAAAGACACTGCCAAAATGTAGCTTCAGTGTAGTTTTATTAGTGTAGCTAAATAGATATTCAAAAGAATTTGAACTTGACATGAGAAGCTTCCCCAACATTCCATAACATAAAGTATTCTAACACCAAAATCTGTCTCTGCTATCAAAACGCCACATACTGACAGTCACTGTCCAAGTTAGAAATTCTGGCTTTCTCAGTTGAATGGAACACAGCATTAATATTTATGAAGTCCGGTAATTCCAAGATGAATAAATTCTTCATTGAACAAAAAGGGATTTGTTGCCAATACTAATTTATACCTCTTTTCACACAGGTTATTATATATGGGGCTGCACCTATTGAAGACAACTTCTTTACAGACCCCCTGGCCATACATCCATCTCATGGGACCTGATAGGAAATAGATGGTTCATCCACCTGGTTCCATTGATCTGTGCATTTGTGTTTTTCTGCTTGTGGGGTCAGGGGTTCATCTGCTGCTAACACTATAATAGCACGATCACTCTGAGTGCCGGGCTATTTGGATGAAAGCTATTTTTTCACTCTGAAGTGGTGGCTCATAGCGACCATGACAGTCAAGCTACAAAAAGGACATAAATACACCATAAAGTAGACTACATTACACACACAATGCTATAATTTTTCTAATGTAGATATATGTTAATGTACAGTATGTTACATCTCATACAGTAAATGTGCCATTATAAATGTGTGTGAATCTGTGGATTTCCAAAGCAGCAGTGAGGCATTGTAAACACAGCTTCCTGCCAAACCACTGCCCAGAAATCCATCTCACATCTCTATTCTGAACAGATATATGGCCTGAAGATAAAACATCCAATACTCTCCAACTCTCTCTCTCTCCATGAGTGTATCTGGATCACCCTCCCATTAGACTGCCATCTCCTCTCAATCCCATCATAAATCTGAAGCATAAAACTTTCCCTGACACTACATAATAATGATATTCACCTCAAATTGCCGCAAAAAAAAAATTAACAATGGAATAAACGTGGGATGTCTGGCCATATTAATCAACAGGAGAATAGCTGGAGAAAAGCCACAGGCACTTCACGGTGGACTCCAATATTTCTTTCTCTTTCTTTCGTGCACAAACTCACTTGAAGGAAGTGCTAATTTCAAGGCGGGCAGAGGTAAAACCAGCTGGACACTTGGGACAGAATAATCAAACTTGTTTTATCAATCAACAAACCAGCAGATTTGTGAGTGTGCAAAGAAAAGCTTATCTTGGCACTGACTTTGCATTGACTTTGTTTGTTTTTACACTGAGCTAATGATTATTAGATATTCCCCCAAAACTCCACCAACACAGAAACCTTTTTGCATTTTCATAAAGACCTTATGAAGACTGTTTACTAAGCTGTTTTCCTCATGGACCAATTAGCTGTGGCTCACAATGTAGGCAAAACCTGATTCAAATGACTGAAAACAACAAAGAAAAAACGTAAATATTTGGAAAGAGAAAATGAAAATTAAAATGTCAAAGATTAATGCAACAAATAAAAAAATAGACAAAAGAAAAATAAAAAAAAATCAACAGTGAAACACTCCCAACAGAGTGCCATTTCACGGTAAGACAAACCGTGGAGCCGTGGGAGGCACTTTTTATTATGGATGGATGCGCTTTATTACACTTCTTTTGGACTGATGCACTGAAACACCCGCTGACTGCCATTAAACAGCTTGGAAGATCAAAGACAATTTTTAATATAACTCCGACTGGATTCGTCTGAAAGAAGAAAGTCATATACACCTAGGATGCCTTGAGGGTGAGTGATTCATGGGCTAATTTTCATTTTTTGGTGAACTTAAGCAAAAAGCAATAAAAACAGATCAAATTAAAGGATAGGGGTTGAAAAAGGCATAAATTGTACCTTCAGTCCTCCACACTCTGCTGCAGACCCTCTGTCCACACCTGTGATATAGATACCTAAAGAGTATTCAGCCCCTCCACGGATCATGAGACCCAAAGAACGGCCGTCATCCAGAACCAAATTTACCTGTGAAGATGAAGAGATTGTCTGATTTATAGCTAAATCAAATAAACAAATTACACATTTAAAAATGCATTTAACATAATTTTTGTCGGTTTTAAACAATATACACTATGTTCAAAATACGGGGTTTACTTAGTTTTATTATTATAGTGAAGTGAAAACTTTTATTTGGAAAGAATGCATTAAATTAATCAAAAGTGACACTAAAAGATATTTGTTACACAAGATTTAGACAGAAATGTATCATGGATTCAACTAAAAATATTAAGCAGAAAACTGTAAATAAACTCTGAAAATAATAAGAAATGTTTCCTTAGTACCAAATCAGCATATTAGAATGGTTTCTTAAGGATTGTGTGATGCTGAAGATAATAGAAAATTTAGCTTTGCCATCACAGGAATAACATTTATGTATTTTTTAATTAATCAAAAAATTACATTCTAAAATATATTAAAATAGAAATCAATTATTTTAAAATGTAATAATATTTAACAATTTCTTTACAGTTTTAACTGTAGTTTTGATCAAATAAAAGCAGACTTAGCGAGCATAAGAGACTTTTGTAAAGTAGTGTATCTTTTGTGCTCTGTTTCTTTCAAATAAATACACTTGGTTTGACATTTTATCTAATGCAATAACAATCAGACATTTTGAAGTGTGGCTTAAGCATCCAAATGCTACACACAGGCTGCTTAACACACACAAACACACACAGGTCACTGAAATGTAGCACTGACATTACAGCGACAAGGAAATTAAAATATTTACCAAACACAATGTGTTGTTCACCTTTCAAATATAGAGCAGCCATTACTGTGCCTTACAACAATAATTCTCGACTCTAACAACTTATGCGCCTTAGCGAACGACAGTTCTGCTGAACAAAGAAGAAGAACTAATGTGACTCCCAAGACCTCTTCAATGAGCAGCACACAAAAGCAACAATAGTGCTGTGATTAGAATGCATCATAGAATCCCCGCAGAGCCAATCAGACGGGGTCACCGGAGGACTCTGGGAGTTCAGTGCAGAACCCACCAAAAGCGTCTGTCGCCCACTAGCACGCTAGCCATCCCTTAAAGGTCAAGGTGGCACATGGCCATACTCTGTTTTGTGTGTGTCACTGTTCATAATGCCACACATTTATAAATGTCTCTCTCATGAATGGCTCCCTATATTTATTTTTTATTCTTCTTAGTAGCGTGCTAGAGGCTAAATAGTCTTTCTTTGCTTTCTACGCAACTTTTGTTTTGGTACCCAGGAATTTGTCAGAATTACCCAGCAAATTGCTGCACCGCGTTGTAAGACTGAACAAGCAGGGTAGTAAATCAGGGCGGACCGAGGGAGATTTCTGCTGCGCTGTGCAGTACTGATGAAGTCGGCATGCTACGCTGGCGCGCTCACTTCCAATGGCTCCGGGGCCCAAGAAAGAGCGCACGCTCTCCAATAACCTTGACAGATTTACACCTGGATGAACAGCTCATAAAACTCTCCCTATAATCACATTTAACAAATTCTGGCACACAGGTGAGAACACAAGAAATTACAGAGGGGTAATTACGGCAAATTTGGGGAGTGCAAAGAAAAAGGCTGTCATGGTTTCCATAAAAATATTAATCAAATATTAAACTGTTTTCAACAGTGATAATGATAATAATATTTCTTGAGCAGCAAATCAGCATATTAGAATGATTTCTGAAAGATCATGTGACACTAAAGACTGGAGTAATGACTGCTGATAAATTAAGTTTTGCAATCACACAAATAAATTACTTTTTAAAACCAGTTATTTTAAATTGAAAAAAAAAATTCACAATATTTGCTGCATTTGTAATCAAATAAATGCAGCCTTGGTGAGCATGGTGAGACTTCTGAACTAACACAGTAGTGTATCTTTTTGTTATATCACTTAAACACAGGTATTTGTGCTCTATTTATTTCAAATAAATGCACTTGGTTTGACATTTTATCTAATGCAATTACATTCAGACATTTTGAAGTGTGGCTTAATTGTCCAAATACTTCACACAGGCTGCTTTACACACACAAACACACAGGTCTCTGTATGTTTAACAATTTCTAGCACAGAATACAAAAAAAAATTATAGAGAGGTAAGGAACAGTGCTATTTGGGGAGCGGACAGAAAAAGGTTCTCACATTTAAAAGGAGCCAATACAGTGATTGATTGCTTAATTTGTACGACTAACAATGTGTGCTTCACAGTTCCTCAGGCAAATAATGACATGCAAACAAAATGATTTTTTTTTTCACCCTTCACTGATTTATATAGTTAATTCAAATTGTTTAAAATTCATAACAGAGCACCTGCCTACAACTACAGACGTCTTAGTTTTGTTCAGGTCTGATGGAGACTGAGTAACTGTGGAACAGACTCTTGTATTTGCTGCTTCTTAATGTTTCATACATATTCAATAATTCTCTGATAAAAAGACACCTAGCCCAAAACACTAATCCGCCGGTTTGGATTTGCTTCTAATAGATGTATTGTTCTAAATGGAAATACATTGCTGTCAAGGGTTTATCAGCAGAGTACACACTGTGTATGTTTACCAGAGATGGAAACCGAATCAGGCTTATTTTTAAAGCGCTACTGCCCATTAGCTATGAAAATCACAGATATTTTAGCCCTGAAATGTGCGTGTGACAGTGGATAATAATGACCTTATAGAAAAGGGCAGTGGACCACTGGCACTTTGACAGCACTGAGGTTGTCATCAGCTGGCACAAATAAGATAAAGCACTTTGATTTAGGGAAATAACAGCATAGACAGCATTTCATGAAAGACAAGGCAAATTCTTCATCCGCACCTCTCTTACGCACCAGTGGAAACTCATTTTCACACTCAACCTACGGTATACGGGAGCAGAGCACTTAAAACGACATTCATTTATTGAAGCTGGTGAGCTGTAAACAATGCAACATCGAGTGTTTGAAGACTCTTGTACATGCAAATTATCAGAAGTTCTCCATCTATACTGTATCTCAATAGCTATGTTGCTGTCTCCCATTTGGAGTGAATGGAGCAGGGATGATCGTTTTAAACGTAACCGACCGTTAAGAATTTTGACCGATTAATACAATCAGTTAAACGGTTTAAAAAGTTATTTATTTTCAGTATTTTTTTCTAAATATTTAAAAAGGTTTGCTGCATGGTTAAAATATGCTATGCATATAATTTTTTTTGTTTTTTAGAGAGAAACAAAACATAAGTCGCGTATAATAAGTCACATTTTATTAGGCCATTTCATTCAGAAATAGGCCTAATGCAGACGCGAAATGTTTACAAACATTATAATAAACTGCAAACATAGCTAGGCTATTTTAGTTCCCCTCACTCCACATCAAATCCTTTAAATGAACAGTATTTAAAAAAGAACAAGAATTAAAAACAGGCCTTTAAGAAGTTATAGCAATACAAACGACAAGCCAAAATTAATTCATTTAGGCTAAAACAAAACTGAAACCAACGTTGGGTCTCTCATTCAACACAAAATCAAATGTTTCCGTATTCGCTATGTATTTGAATGGCAAATTATTATTTATTATGTAGCCTACTTCACTAGCGTTCCAATATCCACTTCACTTCTCCTTTTAGTCATAAATAGTGGAAGCAACTACTCCTTTAAGTCATAAAGATAATTGGAATTGTAAACGGTTTGCATTTATTTGTGCATATTCACAATAAAAACAAATCTTTGTGCATAAAATAAGCCTAAAGAAAAATAGGATGCCGCTTTCTGCCATCTGGTTTTCTTACGCAAAGCACAAAAATGAACCGAAACTGCGTTTTTCGTTCATTTTCTTAATTTATTATTTAAGTAAAAATATATTTCTTGTATAGGCCTATTTATTCGTGTAATAACCTAAATGAACATCCATAGAATAGAGGTTTGATTAATTTGTTTGTTCATTGTTTTCTGTGGACAAAACTGCTTTATGAACAAGAAACTATTCCAAGAAAATTGTGCTATATTTCCATGGACAAATACAATACTGTTTCTGTAAGATTTGTTTATTTGATTGCTATTTAAAATAAATTATGTATGGTATGGTTTACATAAAAAAAAAAAAAAAAGCAGTAATAACGAAAAATGTTTATTGAGCAGACTTCTTGAGTTTCTTGAAGACTGGAGTAAAAATGCTGAAAATTTAGCTTTGCCATCAACTTTTTAAAATATTTTAAAACAGAAAAAAGTTGTGTCAGATTGTAACAATATTTCACAATATTACAGTTTTTATTTTTAATCAAAATCTTATTGACCCCAAACTTTTAATGGTAGTGTATATTCCTATTTGGTCATACCTTCATTACATAAGCGTCGTGTAAACACATTTAACCGATTGTTGTAACTTAAAGCATGCATTTAGATGTGAACTTTCACCTTCTTCTCATCGCCGTCCTGCAGAAGCTGCATGTGGCTGCGGCCCTGACTGTTGGACCTGCGCAGGGTAGCGCTTCGATGCTCCACCAGCAGGTCAGGGGGTGGGGACACGCTGTGTCCCTGCGGATTCACCCAGGTGTAGACATGATTTGTGACATAACCACCCGGGATACGGCCCACAGAACGCACTGACATGGAGAGCTTTTTGCTGCCCTTCAGCACCTGTTAAAGAGTGACAGACAGAAATAGCAGTACAATCAGTCTAGCAAATCTGCTAAACGATTAAAGGCAAAGACAGTTATGGAAATGTCAAGATATTCATGTGAAAATACTTCCACTCCATAAAATAAAAAGCTCCATCAACATACACTCCACACACAAAGAAAGTAGCACACTGTGTTGACAAAGCTTCCTGGAAACTGAACTCAAACTCAAGCTACAAGTTCCACAATTTACAGCAGTTAAACATTTTAAATTACAAACAAAATGATTAATACATTAAAGCTATTTAAGGAGGCAATATTTAAAAGAAACAACAACAACAACAAAAAACAATCATTAATAAATAGCTAAATAAATAGAGAAAATTAGTAAATAAAAAGATTAAATAAATATATGAAAATAAATAAATATAAACAAAAAATGTACAATTTAAAAAGATACATATTTTGAAGCTAAATTTTGAAGCTATTCAAGGAGGCAATATCTTTTAAAATAGCAATTAATAAATAGATATTATATAGAAATTAATAATAGAAATAAAATAAATTAATAGATAAAATATTAATTTTTAGAAATTAATATAAATAAATAAATAATAAACAAAAATAAAAAAGTTACAACTAAATAAATAAACTGATAAATACAAATTATTTAAAATGTAAAACAAAATTATAAATAGATAAATAAAATTAAATAAAGATTATTAGATAAATAAATGAATTTGATAATTTGACAGATTAAAGATTAAAAATAAAATATATATATATATATTAAAATTTCAAATATATTTTAAAAATAAATGGAAAACTGACCAAATCAAAAAATGAAGATCTATAAGACTTTTAACTTAAACACATAATTTTAATCAGATTTTGATTGATCCCAGTAAAATTAATATTTTTATTCAGTTCACCAATAGTATTCAAATTGGGTTCAGATTCACTGAATTATATACACTAAATACAACTCTAAACAACCTAATTACTCAAAAACTGAGAATTTAACCAAATATTCATAATATTCATGTAAACTAAATATTTTATAAAATTAGGTGTAGACAATTCTGTGCAAGAACTTAAATGAATTGTTGAATCATTTTAGAAGCAATTTACTTGCATGAATTGTTTAAACAAACCAATTTAATAAAATAGATCAGTTTTTACAACACTACACACTGCTACTGGTTAAAAAAAAAAGCTATGTTATTTTGAAAAGAGCTGAACTACTGAAAAATAAAGTTTTGTTAAAGGGATACTCCACCCCAAAATTAAAATTTTGTCATTAATCACTTACCCCCATGTCGTTCCAAACCCGTAAAAGCTTCATTCGTCTTCGGAGAACAATTTAAGATATTTTGGATGAAAACCAGGAGGCCTGAGACTGTCCCATAGACTGCCAAGTAAATAACAGCGTCAAGGTCCAGGAAATACTCCATCTACCATAAGCTATGCTTATTTGGAGAGACACAGAGGAGAGGAATTGTTGAATAAAGTCGTTATGTTGTTTTCTTCTTGCACAAAAAGTATTCTCGTCACTTAATAAAGTTACGGTTGAACAACTGATGGCAGATGGACTATTCTGACGATGCTTTTCATACTTTCCTGGACCTTGACACTGTTATTTATTTAGCAGTCTATGGGACAGTCTCAAGCCTCCCGGTTTTCATCCAAAATATCTTAAATTCTGTTCCGAAGACGAATGAAGCTTTTACGTGTTTGGAACGACATGGGGGTAAGTGATTAATAACAAAATTTTCATTGTGGGGTGGAGTAACCTTTTAACAGAGTTGCTCCAACACTTCTAAAACACATGGGTAGGTCTCTGCTCAGAGACATAAAACACAGAGGAACATGGAAGTCCCCCGGTGCCTCATTGGTCTCTGATGGCCTGCCATGCTCACTATCACTCCACAGATCAAGGGAAATACAACTGACACTGAGGGATGTCACAAATTCAGTTGAGTGTGAAATTACACTGTTCTCTCTTCTACAACACATACACACACACATACACTAAGCTGCCATTAAACACATCCCAATGCAACCCCAGAACCTATTATTGGCTTGAACTCATAGAAACTTCCTGTTCTCAGGGTGGCTTCACAGAAACTACTTCCCATGCAGCTCAGACTCCCTCGCAATGCACTTCAAAAACGGTTAGGGAGTTTGTGTCTGCAGGCATGCTCTGTTGCGTATCTCTGACCTAGTTCTGCTGAATGTTTATTGAGTTATTTCAGTGGCAAAATACAGTGGTCCAGATTTGAAGTGTAACATAATAAAACTGTTTATTCGTGACTCACTCCTTCCATTGAAAATAAACACCAGTGGTGCTTCATTAATCCCCCAAAATGTTTCAAAGCCCAAAGTTTGGATTTATTTAGGAGGTAATCTGGTCCGTAAGCATTTGGTTTAGTTTCTTGCCTGGGACAGGATTTGCCTGAGTTGTTAAAGTGGGAAAAAAATATTTTTACAATTTAAAATAACTGATTTAATAATTTTCAGTTTCGAGTGTCATGTGATCCTTCAGAAATCATTCTAATATGCTGGTTCGGTGCTCAAATGCTCAATGCTTAAAACAGTTGTGGTGATTAATATTTATTTATTTTATTTTTATTTATTTATTTTTCAGGATTCTTTGATGAATAGAAAGTTCAAAAGAACAGCATTTGTTTAAAATTAATTTTAAATTATTGAAAAAATATATATAAAAGTCTTTGATGTCACTTTTGATCGATTTATTGTGTTCTTGTTGTATAAAAGTATTCATTTATTTTTAAAAAATTACTGCACCCAGACTTTTGAATGGTAGTGTAAATTATTATATTATATAAATATTCTAATATTTTTTGATGCTTTTATAGTTCTTTGGTGTCTATCTTGATGCTTGAAAGTCCCATTCACTGTAATTGCATAGAAAAAACAACAAGCACATCCTTCTAAATTCTTCCCTTTACATTCCACAGAAGAATAACGTCTTACAACTTTTTTACAGTAAATATGATAATATTATATGAGATTGGAACAACATAGTGAACTTTTAAGTGACTAGAGGAGAAGATAAAAAACAGCTTTGTCCCTGCGGTGAATACTAGCAAATAAAAGAGCGCCTGGCAGAAAGATTCTTAATGCACCATCGCTGCTCTATAGTGCTGACTGAGACACTGTCTGATGGAGTGTGTCAACAAATGACTGGAGTAACCGAATACTGTTGAATAAGAGAGGGAGATGGAGGGATGGAGAAGGAGAGAAAGCAGACAGCTTATCAAATGCCTCCTGCATATGATATGCCTCAATGTCACCTTAGGAAAGCCAATAATGCCAATAATGTGGGAAAATGCATTAATAGCCCCAGGCAAGAACGGAAGGACATAATGGAAGAAAATTTCATGCTGCCGAGAGAGACAAGAAATATTGGGTTTAACTCATTTAGAAAACTTAAACTCAACATAAAACATTTGCAACCCATTTTACTTCCATAAATGTGACGTTACAGAGGTGGAGCGACACCGTAAGACCAGGAATGCACATTAGGAAGAAAGTCAATTTTAATTTCACATTGTCTTTAAAGGCGATGAACACTTAAAGCTAATTGCTCCAAGTAATTTCTGATCTCAGCCTGAAGGCTTTAACAATTCACATGAGCACACGCACACACAAACACACACACACACACACACACACACACACACACACACACACACACACACACACACACACACACACACACACACACACACACACACACACTTAGCTGCCAGGCATTCTGTTTATTTTCTTTCACTTCCAATGGGACAGATAAAGCATCCGAGGGCAGAATGAGAAATCAAATCATAAATGCAGAATGTTTGAGCATGTGAAACTCATGTGCAATGACCAGCTGGCACGGATACTGAAGCTAACAGAAAACGCATACATAAAGAGACAATCTGCAATTGTTGCTTTGAATTAGCATAACAAAAAGGGCCAATTAGATGATCAGAAAGGGTAATTGGGTCTGGTTAGCAGTGCTGTGTGCTCAGAATGCGTTTATGAGATTATGAGCTAGGAAGGGGCGCAGGAGACATTTGCATATGATTGAGCGATTCTGGATGAAAACCAGGAGGACAATGAATCTAAAATATTTAAGAATCAATGTAGTACAATTAGATGGCTCAGAGGCTGTTTTTGTGCTCACATACGGTGCTTTTTGTGTAGGTGTATTTATATCAACAGTTCCCAACAGTTCAGAATGTGCCAAGTTACTTTGAAGCACTATGCTTGATTTCCAGGCATTGGAATTGCTTTTTTTTCTGTAAAAAAAGTGTTTACCCCCCCCCCCCCCCCCACCACCACCAAAGAGTTAACAGGCTATGACAAGCAGGCTGACCATCCACCTGTGACTACCATGAGTCATGTGTTCCCCTTAGGCATTACTGCATAAGCAAAATCTCATCTGCCAAAGCAATAACAAAACAAATTCTTATTTATCCTTTGAGAGACCAGGCACAAGAAAGCACAATTTAAACAATAGTTTGTTACTGAAGGATAATGAATTATGCTCAAAGTTCAGTAGTAAAATGGCAGAATTTGTCAGAAATGTCATCTGGAGAATGCAGGCAGCGAGGTCTGATACAGTTTGACAGCTCTAGACAGCTTTCAACAGTTCTGTCCAGAGCTGCTGGACGGATTGATCGGACTACAGCAAGCTGCTCCATCAAGCATTTCTCACTCTCTCTATGTATCCTTTCCATCTATCACCCTTCCCTGCTTTCCAACTTCATGTATCTCATTCATCTCTCATTCTTATTTATGAGTTATTTAGAAGGGGTCGCCACCACATGGGATAACAAGAGGGATGGAAAAGAAAAGAGGGAAGTGAGAGAGAGAGAGAGAGAGAGAGCGCTCGACTTAAGGGCAGATTTTGTGCTCGAGTCAAGGGGAAGATTAAGGGAGATTTTTCACTCTTTGACTCAAACATGAGAGAATAGTTTAAGAGGTTTTGCAAACAACAAAAACAGACAAAGCATGGTGGGACATACAAATATAGTACCAACAAACAACAATATCATCTCTCCAGGCTTTTTAAAGACGCCTATGTCAGGGAGAATTGTTTCAGCTAAATCAAAGTTGACAGGAGATAGGATAAACATACTAATGCTCTCCTCAAAATGCAAAAACAGCTCGAATCAGATTCTCAAATGTATGCAAATACCATATGAAGCCTGTCAAAGCACAACACTGCAAAAAAAATCCATTACTTAATTAGTATTTTTGTCTAAACCATCTAAACATCCTTAAAACAAGATCAATTTACTGGAGAAGCAAAATTGCAAAAGATATTAAGACTTGACAAACGTGATGAGAAATGAGATTTGAATCAGATCGGAAGACTAGTTTACATGCTGAAAAACCAATACATTTGAACGAGATTCATTCTTGGTTCAGGTGACTATCTGTGCTGTATGTTACTGTTGCACCATCTCCTGTAATCAACTTCACCCAGACACTACCAGTGCTGTCATGCTAAAGGTGATCTGCTCTTCCCAGTGGGCCGTAGCATGGACAATTGGTCCTACATGTCACAGCAAATGCTTTTAGAGACACACAACAAAGACACAAACCAATGCAACCACAAGCATACAGACTCACAGCAAAGAAATAAATGCATGACCTTTATATAAGAGATAAAAGCACTTAGAACACCATTCATTCATTCATATGAGCATTTGTACTGTGTGAGACACACAATCTTCTTTCCACTAGCTCAGTTTGATAGATCAGAAATGCATAACAAGAAAAGACTGTAACTACAACAGGGGGATGTATTCCTGTTGGGCAAACTGAAATAAGATTTCTTCTGTGAGATCTTATTATTGTGTTGGCAAACAGTGCCACAGGCAGTGCGTGCCAGTGCTGTATTATACATTTGGTTATGGAAATCTCTCTGCCTGGAAGTGAGGGAAATATTAAGAAATTGAGAAAGATATAAATAGGAAAAATATCTACTGTATGTGTCCATGACATGTTCTCCACTGAGAACCAATGGAGTAGAGACTATAAGCAGGCCATTTGTAGGTTTATTTTCCTAAAAAGTGTAAATACTACGATACCATTACACTATCATTACATATTCATTTCCAACACACCAACACAACAACAATCACAAAAACAATGACTCAAACAATGAAGCAAAATACTAGCAGGATACTGTTTAATCATATCAACGCTATATGCAATCTCACTAAATTTAGCTCACATAGAAGATACCTCTTTACATTCTGCAACAGTTATGACAGCTTTCCGCAGTTCAGTTCAACTCTCTGTTTCCCAGCTCTCGCTGCACAGGTTACCGCAGTTCATTATTTGTGCTCTGCGTGTGCTGGCAAGATAGAGAGTGACCCTGGGACCATACCGCAAATGTGTGTGAATGGCTAGCTGGGAAGAGCTGTTGACCCTGGGCTCAAAACCATCCATCTCCTCTGCTGGGACTGGAGAGGGAACAGAGAGACATGGAACTCTTTCTTTATTATGAGAAAAGTGCAGTTAATCATTATTTCTAGTAATAAGATGAGGAACAGAGGAGAAGAGAGCAGAAGGGCACTGATTTTGATAACACTTAAATCAAAGAAATAGCACGAATCAGAACGAGTGTTTAGCATTGCTTGCAACCCTGCCTTGAGCAAAATGAGCTTCTTAAGGGCCCAGATTGAAGAATCAGTTTTAAACCTTTAACTAGCCTCTCAACCAAGTGATAAAGCACATTTTGAGTCACAATGCATATATATTTAATAATATGATAATAATATATATATATATATAAACACACTAAAATACAAAAAAAAATACAAATTTAAAAACATACATACACACACACACATAGTATATATAAACCACAGTAAAGTTTAAAAAAAATACAAATTTAAAAGTGTTACATACTTTACAGCAACATACGTTTGTCCCTGTCAACTTCTTTTTGTTTCTCCTTTCTTATATGCTTTCTTTAATGCACTGAATGGCAATCCGATTTTCAGCATCCACTAAGGGAAGTGCATGAATTCAGAGTTTGTTTTTATATGTATGTTTTAGGAGAAAGAAGAAATGTTGCCTCTGAATCTACACTGACACTGGCTGCTTTCTCTGGGATGTTCAGTGGTCACCTGTTTGTAAAATTAACTCCACCACCTGGGTCACCACCAAAGGGGATGCTTCCCTACAAAACACACACACACATAAAGTAACATGACCTGACACAACGTTTCAAACAATGGTGAGTGGTGCCAGTCATGTAATAGTAACTTACCTATTATCAGTTGGCTTTATCAAACATCAAGGTCTTCAAAATTCAAATTGAGGGACAAGTTGATTGCAAATGCAAATGCAAATGCAATTAAGTTCAGTCACAGGTTTGCTTGATTTAAAACCTGCACGTTTTATTAGAACATATAAGTATCGTCAAGTTATGTTTTGCACAGACTTTATTTTAGTCTTGAAAAACCCCATTATAAACCCCCACAGAAATATCTTAAGGAAGCCATTTGAATGACAAAATAAATAAATTACAAAATTAAGTTTTAACACTACGTGATTCTTTTCAGACACTCTTAAAAGCATGGAATTAGCTATTCTGATGTCAGTCGTCTTGATTAATTAAATATGAAAGATAAACAGAGAGCTTTGTCCAGAAATTATGGACTTGCTCAATTAAATCATATATATATATTTTTTTTTTTTAAATCATATTTCTAATAAAAAAAATCTAACAAAAAGAAACATGAAAAGAGAAGGGAAAACATCATTATCCATTGTCTAAGCCTATGGGAGAAGCCATGCTAATTGTGGTTTTCTTGGCTATCTACACAGGCCTATTAGTGTAATGGTGGACAACAACAGCCTTTATTTAAATAAAGCAGCCCTATTAAAGTTGCTTTTTCCAGTGATTTCCGAGAAAAGACCACAGTTCACTCCAGGAGGTGCATATGTTGAATCAAGCAACAATGACGTCTAAGAATCACCCTTATTTCATTTTTGAACACACTGTGCTTTGTTGGACGTGTTTATGTGAGAAATCAGGCTGTAATTGTGTTTCTAGCCCTGATTTCAGTCTCCTGGAGTGTTATTTCCTTTTCTGTGGGTTCAGCCAGTTAGGTTGAGCACATAAAGATGGGCTGACTGTCCAGATCACTTCATTAGTGGCTTGTCAGTGTCACTTGTGGCCTTTTCAACCGGGTCCAATTATGGTCCACCCACCGGCTCGAGAGAGAAGGAACAGACGTGCTTGAGTCACGTTAACGCAGGGAATCAAATCACACACTGCAAACGCCAAATTTAATTATACAAGAGATAACCTGCTAGATATCTGCCCGCCGTTTAGACACACTTCGATACATATGTCCACCTACAGGTGCAGACAGGATGCAACATTCAACTGAAGTGGATTAATTTAATTGTGAAAGTCACAATTTAGTCAAGTTTAATCTACATTACACACCAGTGAAAATCATTTTCTTAATCTGTAGTTTTATCTAGCTCTCCAGTAAAATCCTTATCATTAAAACATGATAAAGCTTTAATGAGAAGCAAACCAAGGAATTATTGCTTTCAGAAATTATATACAGGATAATTTTATGAAAGAAATTACTACTTGTATCCAATGAGGATGCATTAAATTGATTCAATTTATCAAGTAAAAGACATTTATGACTATATACTGTATATATATATATATATATATATATATATATATATATATATATATATATATATATATATATATATAATATATATATATACATACATACATACAAGTACATACATACATTTTTCTTTCAAATAAATGCTGTTTTTTTTTTTTACTTTTTCACTTTCTACATATTAAAGAATCCTGAAAAAGGATTTGGAACACACTCTTAAAACTTACTAAACGTAATTGGCTAGATAATAGGAAAGAGGAAGTGAGAGATCTTCCACATGACATAATTAACTCCGCAATCTCACCCGGGAACACAAACCGAAGCAAAAATATTTCCAAAACAGTTGTGGGCTCATCTCTGACCGTCCACCGATCAATTTCCTTCACATCAAGCTCCTCGCAAAGAGGAAAACAAAAACAAAAAAGGAGGTTTAGAAGAGGAAAACAAAGAGAAAAAAGGAAAGAGCTTGTTGACTTAGCTCTTGAATTACATGCTCCCTTCCCCAGTGGTGCTTTAATTTCACTGTTCAATCCTGTGGCGTTGCACCCCACATCTCACTGGGTCTGTCTGGGTGATAAGAGAGTCCTGCTTATCAATTCAGCCATCATCACACACACACACACACACACACACACACACACACACACACACACACACACACACACACACACACACACACACACACACACACACACATCAGCCTCAACCAATCAACCTCACTGATTTCACTGCCAAGAGCTTAAGCTCTCCACAAACAAAGATTACGGTGGGGTTTACTGGATAATTTCCACTCTCTGCTTACTCTCTAACTCTCTGCTTACCTTATCTTAACCCTCACTCTCAGGGTTGTGACTAGTACTCAACAAACTGGTAAACACTGTACAGAAGGCTATAGTGGGTTTGTATTTGGTCAATAGATGTTAAAGTAATGAAAGCCTGCACTAGGCTGATCTAGAAACACTGTGATGAGGACACAGACCACTTATAGAAAAATGAAAGAGAGAAATTTCAAAGCTCAGTTTGGCAGCTGAAAAAAAAGGCATTCTGCCGTACAGTTGAAAGAACATACAGCAGCTGGACCAGCATGAAAAATGCAAGTTTTAAAATAAATAAATAAATAAAATAAAAAAATTATCCCGCCTTTTTTCGAAAGTTAAAATTATCCCGCCTTATTTCGGAAGTTATTTTCTAAAGATAATTTGGCTCCAAATCTGATAATTGTCATTTTGACCCCCTCACAAAATAACTCAGTAATTACTCACACATACCATTTAATATTTTGGCTTTCATCATTATTTATGTTTGTCTTTCAGAAAAAAAAAATTAACAATTAAAAATTTTAGACAAGGAGGTTTCTGAAATATGACAATAAATGACCCAGCTGTATTAATAAATACATTATAAAACAGCTGGGCTACTGTCATGCTACTAATATATATATATTATATATATATATATATATATATATATATAGCTACAGTAACTTACTTTCTTTACAACTTATAGTTATTTTTTCCCCAGCACCATTGCACAACATAAATGCACAATCCAATCAAAATGATCCATATGGAGGGAAATGCATATTATGAAAGTAAAACTATATATTTTTTTTGTATTCTTTATTTATTTTTGCACAAAGCAAATCCAAAGCCTCTTGGATGGAGAGGAGACAGCTAAGTTCTGAAGGATTTTAAATCACAGCAACCCAGTGTGAAGGCTTACCATCTGGAGGACGATAGGTTCTGGCTTTTGAGCAGTGAGGAATGATCTGAAAGTATATTCATTCTCTCAAAATCATTCGGCAGAGAAAAGGTTAATTCAAATGTAGGAACCGTGTGCACCTTAAATAGTTTCAGTCTGTAGGTATCATTTTCTTTAACAATACAGTGTTCCTGGACTGTGTGTGTGTGGGCCAGGTTTTTACCAACATTCAGGGACCAAATGTCCCCATAAGGATAAATATGCAGTACGGAACCAACCAACAGTCTCTATGAGGAAAACAGATAGAAATATTATTTCAAAAAGCCTTTGAAGTTTCTTTGAGTCTAATACTTAACCAGACGCAAAGTGATGTTTGTAATTTAAAGCAATTTGCCTGTTCACAAATTTGATGTTCAATAAACAGCGGACCAGAGATTTTATGGTGGGTGGGACTAAACAGCTTTAACTTTTTATTTTTAATTTTTTAAGTCATAACTGGATAGGACACAATTAGGGATAGAGTTAGCAGATCAACATTATAAATAACTCCGTATATAAACAATAGAAGTCAGTGAAAAATCTCCAGGATGACAAAGTTGGTCACATGGCACATATATGATGACTGGTTCTATTGTAGTTGGAAAGCACTCTAATGAAAACACAGTTCTCCTCAGAAGCACACAATATTATAACCGCAAAAAAAAAAAAAAAAAAAAAAAAAATACAGTCACTGGCCTCTAAACCAAAATTAATCAATATCCATTTAGGGGCCATTTCTTAGTTGTCGTTTCATCTATGCTAATGCAAGCCCCTTTCTAAGGCGGAAGGCCGGGTCAATATTTTCAACCCCACATTTTCACTCGTCTGAGAAAAAAAACAGGAAATTCACTGTAAAGGCTGATTTCCTAATTCCTAATTACAAATACTGAAACCACAAACACACAAGCATTGATTAATATCATATCAACAAAAGAACCTAAAATTGGCATGACAGGCCACGCATACAGCCAGTGAATTTCCTTGTTCCTTTCTGTTCGGCACAGAGGTAAATTACATGAGGCTTGTTCATTAAGCATAAAGCCTATGAGGAGTTCATTAAGTAATGACTGAACTATGAGAGACGAATAAACAAGACTTGTACAATAAGCCCCTGAAGAGAGAAACTTAACAGCCATTTATGTTGAGGACATCAGGGGACCGATAATCATTTTATAGCATCCATTCTTTCAGCTTAATCCATTACTAAACACACTGGTGGCTTGCAACACACATGAGAGGAGGTGAAAAAGGCAAGTGTTCTTTCACACTCTATCAAGTATTAGTGATACAAAATTAGGAGTCAGGTTTTACTATAGAGTATTTAACAGCTTATACAACAGTGAGTTTTGGTCCTGTAATCTGCTTGGAAAAATATGTTAATACAACAATTTTACCTCCAATGAATTTTCAATTAAAACTATTGATTTATATATTCCAGTCACTCATAATTACTCTTAAATAAAGAAATTGATAGCCAATTAATTACAGGAGGAAATAAACTCCAGAAATACTGGTTTCTTTTTTAGCAAATCCAAAACAAATCAACCTTTAGAATTTGAAGGCATTTCGATCAACTGTTACAGTAACTTTTACCATCCAAATATTCATTCCTACAATCTCAAATGAAATTTTAGAAGTAGCTAGATGTGCCTTTGTATCAAAGCCTGGTTTACAGCTGAATTACAGTGTATGAAACAGGTATCATATATGCTAGCGTGACGTCTGCTGTATTCCATTAAAGGAGGATGCTATCGCTAATGCATGAAATTAGAAGTCACTTCCACCCTGCACTGTTCTCACCCACTCTGTCCTATATAGAGGCTGAGAGTGCATAATTACAAAGAAGCAGTGGCATAAAATAAGCACCCCTGGATTGACAGACAGGAACGTGGGTGGATGGATGGATTGACAGGAGGAGGAGTGGTTGGATGTAGAAGTGAGAAAGATAAAACAGCAGATAGATAATAAATAGATAATAAAATGACAGATAGAATAGATTGATCACAGATCAAGAGAGAGAGAACTATTAACTTAACAATAGATATAGCCTAACAATTGACAGAACGATAAATAAAACAATTGACAGACAGACAGACAGATCAATATATAAGTGACGTGACATACAGCCAAGTATGGTGACCCATACTCAGAATTCGTGCTCTGCATTTAACCCATCCAAAGTGCACACACACAGCAGTGAACACACACCCAGAGCAGTGGGCAGCCATTTATGCTGCGGCGCTTGGTGAGCAGTTGGTGGTTTGGTGCCTTGCTCAAGGGCACCTCAGTCGTGGTATTGCCGGCCCGAGACTCGAACCCACAACCTTAGGGTTAGGAGTCAAACTCTCTAACCACTAGCCCATGACCCACAATAGATAGAGCAACAGATACAGTAGAATGCTACAACATTGGACTGAATGGCAGAAAGAGACAGACAGACAGATGAATAGACAGATGGATAGACAGACAGATGAGACGGAGAAAGATAGAAATAGAATGACAGAACAATAGACAGACAGACAGATGGCTGGACATACTGACAGATGGATGGACAGAGATAGACAGAGAGGCAAGCAGACAGACAGATGGACGGATGGATAGATAAACAGATGAATGTATGGACAGACCGATGGATGGACAGATGGATGGACAGATAAACAGAGGCACTGTGTGAAGTGATATGAAGGAGGGCCATGTGTGCTATTCCCTCTACACAGTGCTTAGAGGAAGAGAAGGGAAGCTATTTTTAGGAAGAACAGCAACTTGATGGGGAGGAGTGGCACGGCCTGTCACACAGCTAACCAACAAGAACTTCTTGACCCCATGCAATGTCTGCACAGTTTACTGCTTTTTTCTCTTTGCTCTCACTCCACTGTATCTTTCATGTGTTCAATTCTGAAGTTGAACACACCGACCAAACAGAGATAACAACCCAGGGATCATATAATCAATATGAATATTGATCTCAGATCCATCAGGAATATTTCAGACAGTCTAATCCAGGGCTCTCAAACTACCAGCCCCAAGATATTTTCATAAGGCCCCTCAAGTATTAAAGGGGTCCTATTATGCTCTTTTACAAAGTCTTGATTTTGTTTTGGGGGTGTACTAGAACATGCTCTCATGCATAGTGGTTCGAAAAAAGGCATTATTTTTCACATAATTTACATTACTACAATATCTTTCTCCCCAGACTGGCACAAACGGCTCGATCAGTTCTGGGTTTGATGAAACCCACCTTCCGAAAAACGAAATGTGATGTGATTGGTTAGCTGTCCCAGTGCATTGCGAGTGACGAACAGCTTGGACAGTGTTTCAGTACTGCCCCGCCCCTTGCCAAAGCAGCAAGTTCCGTCTGCTCCGGTATATTTAAGGATGGCGTCAATATTGGCATATCAATTTGAGCCAAATTCAGACACGAGGACATTGAGCAAGAGGATCGCACAGAACCTTTGCACGCACAGATATTGCAAGACATATTAGAGTTGTAAGTTTTTTTTTTGTCTAAACCATGTTTTAGATAGGATGTCAACAACCGCTTATAAATAACTGCATTTACGATGTACAGATAAGTGCATATGTATGATGTTTATTGTTCTTTAATTCTAAAAATGTAAGATTTAATTCTTGCAGTGTAACCGTTATACAGTTGAATTTATTTATACCACAGTACCCACAGACTATATACACACACACACACACACACACACACACACACACACACACACACACACACACATATGCAAATTCATTCCCTGCCAGTAGGAGGTAGAGATCGAGGTTTCCCCGGTAACGGCTGTACACAAAGCAGCGCTCCGCTCAAAAACGTTGCTTTAAGATGAAATGAAAATTACATCCAATTTTCTGAAGACAGTCGGTTTCCTTTAGAAATAGTGATATAAAAACACCCGCACTCAATGTATTGGAAACACTGTAGTCTCATAATTGAAGTGTAAATTCTGCAGATTACATCATTGTCCAGTATTATACTGTCAGCAATTTATTATAAAAACGTTTTCATAATTGTAACATACATATTTACATACATAATTATTCAGGTGCATGTGTAATAACTTGCGAAAACGAACTCAACCAAGTGTTCTAACCACAACCTCAAACTACCCTCCAACCATTCGAATTTCCGTAGGCGGGAATTATTTTAATGATATTCTAATGGGCTGCTTTGGGACATCACAAAACCCGGAAAACAACACTGTAGTCCAAACAAGCAGTTTGTTGTAGTTCTTGAAAAGGGATTTTTAAAAAACAAAATCTCTCCCTTTGGAGTGGACTTTGAGATTTCTAACTTCACGCTGACTAAAATAAAAAAGCATAATAGGATCCCTTTAATAATTTATCTTTAAATTTTAGCCTGCAAAATCAATTTCACTTTCTGCATTTTGGTTTGAACTTGTTATCCTGTAGTCCTCTTAAAAGAATAGTTCATGCAAAAATTAGACTTCTGTCACCGGTTACTCACCCTCAAGATGTTCCAAACCTACTTGCTTCTGCTGAAAACAGAAGATATTTTGAAGAATGGCCCCTATTTTTTCCATAGTATTTTTCTCATACTATAGAAAGTCAATGGGACCAGAAACTTTTTGGTTACCCACATTATTTTGTGTTTATCAGAAGAAAGAAATGCATAGAGGTTTGGAACAACTTGAAGGTGAGTAAATGATGGCAGAACTTTCATTTTTGGGTGAACTACTGGGTGAACATCCCAAACTGCTTTGACTTACTTTCTTATGTGGAACACAGAAGATATTTTGACTAAAACAGTTGAAACATTCTTCAAAATATCTTTTTTGGTGCATTACTGTAGAAAAAAGTAATGTTTCTTTAGAATGTATATTTCTTACTTCACATAATTACTGCTAGTTGTTGAAAAAAGTGCTGCTACTGTCGTGTTTCTGAAAAATTTAGTTAAGTTAGCAGTATCACAGCTTTTAATTAGTTGCTCCCTTGTACGTGAGTAACTTAATTGAAGTTAATGAGCATTGTTAGGGAGTGTGTGTGCAGGGTTAAGCCGATTACCGCAAGGGACATTGTTCTTCCTGTGCATGTCGTGTGCTTCCTGCTGTCCAGAGCAGCACTTCTGAGCTTTAAGATGAAATGCAGCAGAATCATTAGTTCTGCTTAAAAGCCAACACATCTTTTTCTACAAAGAGAATGAGTGGGAGCAAAAGAGCGAGGTTGTAGGGAAAAGAAAAAAAAAAGAGAGGACGATAATTGAACAGCCTGATCCCTAGGTTATACCTAATCCTGTTTAATTAACTAAAAATCCTCCAGCGTTTCATCAAAGCCAGCCGGAAAAGGAGAAGGAATGACAAATGTATGGTATGTCACTTTAAAAGCTCCGTCTACCCTCTCCTTTTCTTCGTGTTCTCCCCTGGATTGGAGGATGCACCTGCAGGGAGTATTTCTATTATAGCTCAGCTCTTCGCGCAGTGTGTGTGGTTCAAAGTGCCTCTTAACCCCTCCACTGCAGCTTTCTTCCCAGCATGCACCACTTTGCCTGCCCATGTGACAATAAGAGCGGTTTTCGGGGATCAGCAGACCTGGGCTCTGCAGAGCAGGGATTTCAATTTCAATGAGCAGCACTAGGGATGCACGATATATCAGCCACCATATCGGTATCGGCTGATAAATGTTCATTTTAATGTTATCATTATCAAACATATAAGAAAATTTTGCCGATATATTAAAGCCGATAAATAATGCATTATTTCCTGCAGAGACATTTCAGATGTGTACTGTTCCCCATTATGGTTTTTAATTGTTTAAAATATTATTGGAATCACTTGCAACATGTGCAGGGCAAGTCTGTCATAATATAATGAGAACATTACTGTCAAATAATGTTATGGAATCTTTGTGCACCTGTGTTTAAGCACGTTCACAACAGAGCTGGACCTTCATGACCAGCACAGTTAAGTTTGCTTGTGCATTTGCAACCTTTTGTGCAATTGTACGTTGTAATATTGTGTTTATTTTATGTATATAGAAAGCGTTTGGTTAAGCTAATAGAGAATTAAGAGAGTGCTTAAGTTTGGCGGTGATCATCTTAGCTCAACGCACGCAGCTCAAACAGCAGCACACAACATTAATAACTAGGACGATCATACTGTATATATAACATTATAATGAGAACACTATTATAATAAAACGTTATGCATTCTTTGGTTTAATTTGTCGTGTTTCAGTGTGTTGTTGCGGGAAGAGCGCATCCACAACAGAAGTTATATTCTGGTTAGCACGTAACTTACTTCAAGTTCACTTTTGCATTTGCATCTTTATGTACATATTCAAGTTGTAATATTATGTTTATGTTGTATAAATATCTGATTAATCTAATACAGTATATGATGCATTTCCTTGAGTTAAATAAGCTGCAAGCAAAGCGCTTCAGTTTACCAGTGTTCATTCAGCTTACAGCTTCAGCGCACGCAGCGTGAACAGCACTGCACAAAATTAATAACTAGTATAACTGGGAATGTCATATGAATAACATTATAAAGAGAATATTACCATAATAAAAGTTGTGAATTCAGTGCATTGTGTAGCTATTCAAGATAATTTTTCAAAATCACTGATAAATTATTAATAATAACCACCATTTTATTTTTGTCTTATTATTTTCATATGGTTTAATTCAAATAATTGTATTATTGTCGGTGCAGAGGCTATTCCGTTTAATTTATCCATGGCATGGATTTAATTTTACACCTAAGTAATCTAGTCCGTGATTACATTGTTTTATTTAGTTGCAAGAGGCTGCTTTATGTTTGATTTATGTTGAGTGTTTATGATGTTTATGTTTTGTCATCAGGCCTCTCAAAATGATATAAAAATGCCTGTTTGATTTATCACGCCAACCTTTCATACATTAAAGAATATCGTTCTTGGTATCGGCCAAAATGTTCATATCGGTGCATCCCTAGCATTAGTATCTCACCCTCTCTAAATTTTAAAAAAATGTTTTAGTATCTCACCCTCTCTGCCTGTGAAAAAAACCTATAGACTACAGGCATAGCTTTTGACAGTTCTAAAGTTGACATCTAAAACCACACACATTCATATAAAAAATGCTGGTTTGGAAATTGTAATGGGGGCGTACAGATCATGCAATTCATCTGTGCTATTTTTAAGCCAGTGTAAAGCACATGCAGAACGCATGCTTTTCTGGAGTTAATAAAGTACTTTAAACGTTCATTTCATCCACAAGAGGCCTGTACATTACATATGCATATGAAACTGTGCATGTAAACTAAAAGTTCAAGTTAATTAAAATAGAAAAAGTTCAAATTTCTTACTGCACGATAACTTCAGCTTATTAAACAAGTAATCAAAAAAACATTAACAAAATATAAAAAATATTATCACAAAGTTAGGTTGAAAAAAAGAAATGACTAATTTAAATTATAAGCCTATTAATATAACATTAATAAAACAACAGAGAAATTTAATTATTTATTACACCTACTATTTTATTGCCATCATTGCCTGACAGCCATACACAGTGGCAATGCCACTTCCACTTTAAGATACAGAACTTTTGAATGAAACATTAAATAAATATGACTGTCCCTAAACTATTGATTTTATATATACTGTGAAATTTTACTACCCTTTTAAGTAACTCCTTTCTATTTTAATATTTTAAATGGTAAAGCTGAATTTTCAGCATCATTACTCCAGTCTTGACATGATCTTTCAGAAATCATTCTAATCTGCTGATTTGATGCTCAAGAAACACTTCTTAATAAAATCAATCAATGCTGAAAACTGTTTCTGCTTAATAATTTTCAGGACTCTTTGATGAATAGAAAGTTGTAAGTTAAAACCGAAATCTTTTGTAACATTATAAATGTAATTACTGTCACCTTTGATAAAATCAATGTTCTTGCTGAATAGAAGTATTAGTATAAGGAAGCTCATATGTAAATCAAAGCTGGACAAAACAACACATTTTTGTTTGTTTGGGTTTTTCAATGATAATTATCTATGCACATAAAGATGATCTCTCTGAAGTATCAGAAATGCACTCATTGCAACACTGAGGAAGGTCCTGAATGACCTAAAACATGTGGTTTTCAAATGCACTAAGCACATGAAATAATACCAGAAGATTGCTAGTATCTCAATGTGTAATCCTTTTTTTTTTTTTTTTTTTTGGATTTCCAGCAAATTAATTTAAAAATACTGACCTTTTAATCTCTTGAAAGAATTTATTTACAACTTGCAATCATGTCATGTTTGGATTGAAAAAGTGTGCAAGATCCTTAATTTATCTTTTTCTTTAGGAGATACTGCCCTTAAAATTAACCTATATAAATAATGCAGTCAGAAACAATTAAATATCTAATATTGGTTGACACACAAAAAAGCCAGATTGTAGCCCTTACATTGTTTAAATATTTAATAACACTTCAGCTGATCAGGAAGTCTTTCCCCCTTCTGTTCCCTGAAGCATCATTTACTCTGGTGGAGCTGTATTAAGAGCTGTCCACCTGAGTCCTGCTTCACAGCTGTTCCCACCTCTCCTAGGAAACGCCCTGTCACACAGAAACACTGACACACAGCATAGACAGCGTAGCCTTCACCTGACATGTAAGGGCTCTCTGTATGTTCAAACAGTGTTTACATCATAAATGTACTTGACATGAAAGTTCAAATCAGAGGAAAAACACAATAGTGAAAGATGCTTGTATCTGCATCTCTGCATTAAAAAAAATGGTAAAACAATTATAGTTCTTTATATAATCTATTGTTCTATTATAATATCTTAAAATCTATAGCCTAATATTTTTAACAAACCAAGTAAAATGAACTTCAGAATCATGCATTTTAATTATATGGAAATAATCAGCTTTATGATAAGATGTCTTTTGTGTCTCACAGAGAAAACAGTCATATGAGATTATGACCAAAAAAAAAGTCATAAAATGTCAAAATGGTTGGTTTTTATCAACAATAAATGATCACTGATGATCATTTTTTTGGAAGTTCAAAACTGACTTTTTATATTATAATACGTAAATAATTATGTTAATTATATTTACATCTATATAATTTTATATTTATATATATCTATATATATATATATATATATATATATATATATATATATATATATTATATATCTATATATATATATATATTAATAGATTACAGGCTAGAAGTTGACCAGAATACTGTCTAAAAGCTTTGCTTGTGTAACAGACCTCTACTGTAGAGCCAAATGGCAAAAGCATGAGACTATGAGCCGGTATGATTAGCATAAGTTCATATCTGCTGTCAGAAAAAGCTGCAAGGAAGCATGGCTAAATTCCTTCTGTATGACTTTAATACTGCATGCATGTGCCTTGGATCTGTAAATAGCTGCAGGATGTGAGGAATAATATGCAGGAAAATTGAGAGGGATAAATACACTCTGATGTATTGGCAGCATTCCTCAAACCGCAATTCATCGCAAAAGTACATATAATAGAGAGATATTAGAAACAGGTGGCTAACTGCTGTGCAAACGCTTCCATCTCTTGTGGAGTGATGCTTTGATTCTTTCAGTGTTTCAGGAAGAATGAGAAAGGAGATTTTGCTTACTCAGCACACCACCCTGTCTGAACTTATGCGGGTGGGTTAATGTGGGTCAGAACCAAGGGCGAGATATACATTAACACCACTGGGCCTCCTACCCAATGTCAAACAGGGAGTAAAAAGAGAAACGCGAAGAGGGACAAAACAAAGTGCTCTAGAGATGCATTTCAAGAGGACAGTGATATTAGTCAACATTCACAGCTTTTAAAATAGTTATTTACAGCACTATTATGCAAAGCAACTTACAGTACACTTGTCTGTGGTGCTTGCTACAACAAGCATCAAATTTACCATTGCAAAGAGTTAGAGTTTTAAAAAAATTAAGCAAAAATAAAAAAAACTAATAGTGCAATTAAAATATTAAAACGGGTTAAAAAACATAATAATAATAACAATCTGATGACTTTACACAATGTTACCTAGATAGTTCACATATGAAGTGTGGTTGAATTTATAAAAATACTTCTGCTAATCTAACTAACCAAACCCAAAAATATAAAAATCACTGAGGTGTAAGCAGACCAAAACATATCAAATTATAATCAAGACCCACCCCTAAATATAACCATCACTGAGGTGTAAGCAGATCATACTTTTTCCAACTTTCTGCATATTTTAATTTTGTAGAAAATACAATTACATAAATAAATAATATATAATTTATAAATATAAAATATATATTTTTTTATTTTGTTATATGTAATATAAAAAAAGAAACATTTATATTTTCCATATTCAAATTTGAAATAAGGTTTTCAAGAATCAAAACAATACAAGTTTAATAAAACTAAAACTTTAAATTTTATGGTTTTTTTCCTGTACATTAGAATGTGTCCTGTTTTTTTTTCCAAGCAAAAAATAATGACTATCATACATTTTTTTTAGCATGATTTACAGGAGACACCAACTTAAACTTAATATTTATGCACATTTACAACCACAATAACTGTCATTAACCCACACCCATCAATAAGAACTCTCAATCACCCACTCAACTAATCCAGAAAGGCATGAGCAGTCTGTATCTGTCATTAACCCACACCGCTCATGAAGAACATATGAGCATGTTGTCTACTGATCCTGAGTGGCAGAACAATTATATCACCTAACAAATCCATGCCCTCTCGTTAGAGCGCCCTTCAATCATAAATCTCAACAGCCCACCGCCCTCCATCCTCTTCTAGGCAGAAAATTCCCCAGATGCTGTTATTTTCCCTGATGCAAGGCCTTTAAGGTCCAGCCAGCCTGTGGAGATGAGTGTTCTTGGCAGCTTCCACTGGCAGCAATCCACAGGGAAAAACTCATCAGCCTGCGTCCGTGATTTGGGATTCAGTATTTTGTGACAACGACAAGGTCTAAACTCCTCCAGGATTGGATGAAAGATATCTACCTCTGACACTGATCTGAAGGCTAGACATCATATCCACAAACAGAACTCATTTTTCCAGACATTCGCTGAAACATAAAAGTCAGATTGGAATCAATTATCTGGACCCGGTTCATGTCCTCCGGTATGAAGTCTTCTGCTGTTCCATCATAATCTAGGGGAGTTATAATAAAACACAGCACCCCTTTATGACCCTGCACAAATCTGTGCAGAATTAATATCTCCATATGCCTCTGACCCCTTTCCTCTTTTTCCTTTCCTCATATTGGAGGGGAAAAAAGTCCATGTTTGGGGAATTAAATTGAGTCCTTTTGAAGGCACATCCTTACTAAAGAGTGATTTTAATAATCTGCCTGAAACATCTTAATTTTCTCTCTAAATCTAAATCCTCAGTGACCAAACAATGTGTCATTCCTCTCATCTGAATATATGTGTGTGCTTTCAAATCTGCCAATTTCCCTTCAGTAAGATAACAGACCTGATCCTTCTGGGAGGACAGTTTAAAGTAGTTTTGAGCACTATTCTATAACAGAGTCCCAGTACGTCAACAGATTAAAAGGATATATTCCTTAAATCAAACTGAAAATGAAACCCATCACAGTTAAAATAAAATGCATCAATATTTAACGGTAGTTTCAAACTGTGATATTTCTTTTAGATTTTACCATTGTGTATTAAATATTTTTAAAATGACATTTAAATATGAGCATGGCACATACTGCAGAAAATTGGATTTTGCATTCAAGGCATGTGTGCAAGTAAAACAAATTTTAATCACACACACACACACACACACACACACACACACACACCACACACATATACAGATAGAGAGATTTAGACATTTATATATATATACACATAGATATCAAACACATTTGAATTCTAGCTTATACACTCCGAGCGGAGGAATGCAAAATGTTTATAATAATAACAACAATAATAAAATGTTTTAATGCTACAACTGAATTTGGGCATCACAACGTAATAAAAATAAATTTAACAATAATAAAATGTTTTAATGCTACAACTGAATTTGGGCATCACAACGTAATAAAAATAAATTTAACATTGATATTAAATTATTAATATTTTAAACAATTTTAAGACCGTAAAGGTAATTTAAATGTGAAAATAGGGAAAGTTTGCATTTAATTGTACAATTAAATATCCAATGTGGACAGATAAAGTAGGTAGTTTCCTAATAACATCCTAATTACACACTTATCTCAAACTTATATCAACATAACTTTAAGCTTCATAAAATAAGTTTTAATATTGTATTTTTGTTTAATGCACATAAAAATAATCATTTCATTTAAAAAAAATTAAATGTGCATTAATTTTAAAAAATATATATAAAAAATGTATAATTAAAATTGTATTATATTAATATACATTTTTATATATATATTTAAAATTTTATTAGTTAATCCATATGCATATTTTTTTTCCAGGACACAAAAATGGGCAGACAGAATGTACAGAACTTGACAAGTAAACAAGACACTTCAAATACATATCAATACAAAAAGCACAAAACACGGTCTCTATATATGAGGATGCTGTGTTGTTGTATTTTAATGCTGTGTGTTGGCAAACTAGGCAGTGAGCCGGTGCCCATGGGCCCAGTGTCCCCAACTAGCATGAAAACAAACCACATAAAGAGAGAGTCAATTAGCAGAAACATCATCTAAAAAACCTCATATAAAAACACATCTATTAAACCATACAAAAAATACTGCAGACAATAAACTGCAGATCGATAGGCTGCAAGCTGATGATTAATCTCAATGCTGAATACATATAGACAACTATAGGGAAGATGACAGTGACACAGGCTGGATGGCACAAAGATAAAAGAAAAGACTACATGAAAGTAACCTTTGTAGGTCAATTACCACCATCCCTCACAAATGTAGGTACTCTGGGTAAGAGCAGTTCACGTCCGTAGAGGAGTCACATGCATGTCGACTAAGGCTCAGTGTGAACTTCACTCAGAGTGATGGCCATTTAGTCATTTAATGGGTTAAGCAGACATTCTCAGAAGCAAAGCTCATAATGTTACTTTGCTGGTATATTCATCAAATACTAAAGACCAGTCATTAGAGAGTCACATGACACTAAAAACCTGATGGAACAAACAAAACAATTCCACATGCTGACGATTCATGTTGTGCTTGCTAATCTCCTATGCTCTTGCCAGTGATCATGCACACACATCCAAGTACACTTGCGCAGAAAAATTCAGGCCGTGTTGATCTCGCACATGATGTAGGTTTGCCCGCAGCACTGTTTGTACATCCTAACAAGTGTCATTTGAATCTATAAAAACTATATATACACATACACACATACATATACGTTTTTAGCTTGGATATCCCAGTGAAAACAAAATAGTCCCGTGGTTATTGGAGCTGTATTGTAATAATATTTATTTATATTTATACTTTTATCCACAAGAACTTACATTGCTTTCAAAGATTAAAATATATATTATTTTTTTTTTATAAATATATATCGATTTATTTTTAATACATTTATTTTTTATTTTATACTAGAAAAGTTATTACAATATTATTTATATTATTTGATGTTATATTATTATGTTCTTCATATTATTATTTTTTTAACAATAATAATAAAATTTATTGTTTTAAAAAATCCAGTTAAATCCAGTTTCCTGCAACAGTATCCATATCCCACACTCTTCTCTTTTCCTATCTCTGGCCGTCTGACATTAGTAGTGTACGTGTTGAGACAAGGTGGAGCTTCTTGAATTATTTACCAACAGGAGTCCATGACAGAGGTGTCAGCCAATGAGAGGTCAAAGCCAAGAGATCGTCCAATGGGAAAACATCACAAATATCATCGATACTGCACTGCCTCATTAGAAATGTGGACACACCAAATGTCATGTCTTCATCTATTCTCTCATAAGAGGTGGTGATTCATGCTGCAGATACAAGAGCATGTGCAACAGATGGTCTGGGTCCAGACAGGACAATGGGACACAGGGGAGGGGTCAGGCTCAAATGTATTAAATTACATGCTTAGGTCTTCCTTTAAAGCTCAATCAAGGACAGAGGATATGAAAGGCAAAAACAGGGCAGAGAGTCCTATTAATTAGCTACAAGCTTCTACTGCTCAAATTGCTAATCATATTGCAACCTCAAAACACAAAGGAACAAGTCACTTGTGAGCAGAGGTTGGTTGTAAACACCGTGTAGCCAATTTGGTATATTAAATGTTATCTCTGTTACAGTAAACAGGGTAAAAGTTGTCTAGACAGTAAGCAAATACATTTATATTTATTCAGATGACACTTAAGGAAACTTAAATGGATAGTCCACCCAAGAACTTCCACTGTATGGAAAGAAATAATGGACGTCAATAGGAAATAAACTGTTTGGTAACCAACATTCTTCAAACATCTTTTGTGTCCACAGAAGAAAGAAACTCATATAGGTTTAGAACAACTTGAGGGTGAGTAAATTGTGACAGACTTCTCATTTTTGAGTGGACTATCTCTTTAAGTGTGACTTAAGTATACATGTGGTGTCAATTTAATTCACTTTTTTTAACCTAGACACAATGAAAGCACACAAACAGCGTTTGACATCTCATTTAAATGCAATAATGTGATTTAAGCACTCTCTCTAGCACTACTGGCAAATTAAAATAATTAAATAAACCTTATGATCACCGGTTTTCGCCTTTCATTTGCATAATTTGCATATTCAGTATTTCTCAACTTTTTGGTTTCTATCATTAAATGTACTGCTCTGCAGTCAATATCTCAAATCCCTGAACGAAAATACTAGCATACAAGTGGACACAATTGGTTAGAGGCATTGGTCTAGTGATGAATCACCTGGCTCTAACTGAGATTGCAAAGCCACATTTGACTGTAAACACTTCTGTCTTAATCATCTCTCAGTGTCAGCTCAAAGGCAAGAGGCAACCTCCTCTAAGATTGAGCCACAGGCACCCTGGCAGTCCCAGCGTTAAAATTCAATCAACTCGACTTAACTCGAGGTGCTCTTATATTGGGTCACTCTTGATACAGGAGATCAGGAAAGATCATTGATCATATGGGCTATCACAGCAGCCCTGTGAACAAACACTGAAGGCCATGTGGATAGACCAGCCAATCATGAGATGTCATTTTGTCTAACCAGACACAAAAAGCAACAAAAGAGCTGTTTCCTTTGTTTTGATTTCTGCACTGGAATGGATATCTCCACCCATTCTGAAATATCATTGGTCCAAAATGTTCCTCCAATTAGTTCCGATTGGCTGTGATTTATGCCAAATCTCACAGCTCTTTTGCTTTCATGTATGTACAGACAACAGGTTTGTACAGTGGCTGCATCCAAACATGCATAAATATATTCTTAAAAATAAAGGTTCCATAGTGGGGGATTCACAGTGATGCAATAGTAGAACCACTTTGTGCTTCCCCAAAGAACCATTCGGTCATATCAGTTATTACTTTTTTTCTCAATGTGAAGAATATTTAAAAAATCTAAAGATTTTCACTATAAAGAACTTTTTATGTAAAGAAAAGGCTCCATGGATGTTAATGGTTCATCATGGAACCACTGATGCCAATAAAAAAAAACTTTATTTTTAAAGGGCAATGTGGACAAAAAAAAAAAAAGTATTTGAAAGGAGCAGTGTGTTCAAATAGAGTAGTATGAACTTCATGAGTAAGTATTAGGCAAAGATTAACCAGAATAACCAACTACTTCTGGTGAGATTCTTAAGTGTGCATTTAGTGTATACTTCACTATCCCATGAGGCCACGGGAAAGGATTTATGAATGGCATTCCCACTGATGCTGGTAGGTCATATGACAATGACAACATGATGAATGCTGTATGTCTGGACTACAATCATACTATAAAGGACCTTTTTATTGGTCACAGAGCAATTACTTATTCAAGAGAAGCACCTAATGAAGGGAGTATGCAAATTCCGGCACAGGTACAGTGTTACTTTTACCATGAGTTCCACCAACAAGAATTTTAGCTGCATGGGAATGTGTAAAGTTCTCACAGCTTCTAAAAAAAGGTGTATTATTTTGGTGTTCATGTTTGGAAACCTTAAAGAAACACCAAAATAATCCAAGAAAGCAAAAAAAAAGCAAAACTTTCAGGGTTCATTTACACATCACAAAGTTCAACAGAGCCCAGTGGAAATCCTCACTGTAGTTAAAATAGATGTTCTTCCTTCTGCTAGAAAAATGAGAGATAACTCTACCTGCTACCATTCAGGGAGCATATGAAGGCACCGATCAAACGTACACTGTGCTTAAATTGTCTGCACCTAGCAAAACCCCCATATATCTCTCTTTATTCTGACTGCTCAGATGTTTCTTGTGTCTTTACCCAGGCTACAGTATGTCTGCATTACATGAGAACAAGAGCATCAAGACAAGCGGAAGGTCATGTTCAGCCTGGGGGAGAAGCTCGTCCATTTACTCATGCAGATCAATATGATTAACTGGGAGGAAGCAGCCACCCCCCCCTGCCAACTTCTGTTTAAGCAAGGCAGCATGCAGGAATTTATACCCTGCTGCTCAATTGTGCCAGTTTTCCCTTAGGGAAGGAGGGAAACAATGATACTGAAAGGCGACAAACTGTTCATGTTCATTTTCTCTTGGCAAACAACTCTACAGAGATTCCCAAACATATGAGAGTGTCAAACAAGCAGTATCAGTGGAATGGAGCTTCTAGCTATATGGCAGTACTTTGAAATATGCTTGGGATGTGCCTTATCTTTACTTTCAGATGCTTTCATGTTTTGTAATGTCGTTAAAAATATGATCACTGTAAAATTATAAAATTAAGACCTTATTTGAGGTTTCCAAGTGTTGCCACACTGGTGGAAGCCTTTAGAGAAAGTCTAAGCAGTTTTTGAAGATGCCTCAAAGCGCGCTTAAGGAACTTCAATATGCATTTCAAGTGCATCAAAAGTTTTTCTTATTATTATTGGCAACATTTAGATTTCTAGTAGAAAATAATGGGTTCTTCAGAGAACTGTCCATTTAGAAATGGCACCTAGAGTTTCTCCTAAGGGGTTCGCCAGCATGTGAAGATCGGTGATCTTACTACAACTGACAAATATTAAGATTGTTGGGCAAAAGCTCAGAACAGAATGCAATCTATTCCAAATAGCTGGTTTCAGCACCATGGACAGCGCCTACAATCTCAGTAACAAAAGCGAGGACCAAAATGCTGCAACTACTGTACTTCCTATAAATTATGATTACAGTACATAGTAGACATAAGTATGTGAAGGATTAGGCAAAGTCAGCTCTTCTTTTGAATGACAACAGCACAATGAATCTCTGATTATACTCAGTATGTCTATAAACCTTCATGTTACGGTACATCAAGAGTTATTAACACAAAATCGACAAGCCACATGCAATCATTTAATTATAGCTAAAAAATATTCACTGATCAATAACATTTACACAGGCCTTCCTGGCTAACACATCTCAATAAAAGTGAGCATTTATCATTCTGGTCCTTCAAAGGACACTTTCAGCTATTTGTCTTGCATTAATAATCAATCAAGAAGGAGGAGTGCAGTCTGTTCCCTGTAGTCAAATAACTGGCCAGAATCGGCTGATCTAAATATGGTTATGAAATCTCTGGGTGCATAAGTATTATTTATTTTTATTTATTTTTTAAAAGAAGACAGAAAAACTGTTTCTCATACAACAGCATGTTGAATCAGTCAAGGAATAAGTAAATAAATTAAATGGTCACACACACACACACACACACAAAAGATCCGTAAAAAACTTACCTTAACTGCCTCTGCGTGCGTGACCCGGTCGAACACTTTGTCATTAACTTTCATTATCTGATCTCCTATTCTTAAACCCTCCTTTTCAGCCAGTGATCCCGGTTCCACCAGTGACACATAGATCCCAACACCATGCTCGGATCCTCCACGGATACTAAATCCCAAACCCTCGTTGCTCTTGTGACGCTTGAGGATCACCTGCCGGATCTCTCCTGGCGGCTCCGGTAAGAAATTTCTTCCCAGTAACGGAACAAGAGTCGCTGTCCCATCGCTGCTGGTGCTGATGTTATCAGGAGACCCGCGCAGAGCGGCTTGAGACGCGGAAGGAGCCGAGAAGTGAGCCCCGTGTGTTGGACTCGAATTAGAAGCCTCGTGGGAGCCGTCTGGGTCACCATTGCGCGCAAGAACATCGGATTTCATGTACAGCCCCTCTGATGTGTATTGATCGAACAAAAGCTGATCCGAGCGCGGGATAACCAGCCGCAGCATGGGCAGAAGCTGACGCTTGCTCGGGACGTTTAGTATGACTTTAAGCGTCTGGACCAGATCGTACACATTGCGCTTGGAGTGGTACACGTTGAGGCAGTGGATGAACTGCTCTCTCTCGAGGTCGCTGAGCAGCAGGTTGAGCGCGTTGTGAAGCTTCTTCACGTTGGCGGAAAGGGAACGCGCGCTAGACGCCACAGAGTTTCCCGAGGAAGAGGTCAGCGACAGGCGCTCCAGGTCTGTGCTCATCCTCGCGCCCTTTGCCTGGATCACAGAACCACGCGGAAGCGGAGGGGTCCGGCGAGCATTGCAGTAGCACCGGAACCGAGTCTACAGGAGGCTGCGGAGCGGCGCATGGCACTGTGATGCCTTGATGTTCACTGTCATAATTAATATTACACCAAACGGGTCACAGAGGACCTACAAAACCAAACACATTCATCTAATTAGGCCAGTATCCTAAAGCAAAAATAATAAATAAATAAAGGTTTGGAATTGAAATAAACACTTCAGGCGCGCTGTAAAAAATGTAATTATTAACAAAAGAAAAAAATTGTAATAATTTCAATTTCAAATGCTACAGTACAGTTTTACGTTGTGTAGTTATTGTCTGCATGCATTAATTTAACGTCATGTATCAGCCACATTTATAAAACAGTAATCATTCACTTAAATTAAACAAAAATTAAGTATTAAAACTAAAACAACAATCAGTACAACCAATTATAATTTAAAACTTAAATATTAATTTTAATTTATAGAAATATGAAATGTAGAATTTAGTTGGAAAAACTGACAACTGTGTTAGCCAGAACTTAAGAGAGAACGTAAAACACGTAACTAAAAAGCCTGATATTAGACAGGAAAGCACACCTTCCAAATAACACCGAAAGAAAGCTTGCGCACTCCGGTGCGTCTTGTGCTCACGAAAAAGGGTCAAGTGGCCCAGTGCTTCTTCTCCAATATCTCTGTCAACAGTGAATCCCTTATAAGGGAGTTTAGGATCTTTGCCCAGAAATCCAAAGCTTTACAACTACCATAATCACATGAATGCGTTCCCGTTGATTAGTTTTTAAAGTAGAGCACCGGCTCTGCGTTCAGTTCTAATCCACTCGTCCCGTATTTGAAGGATATGTCACCCAAACTAAAACGCAAAGTTCTTTTCCTTTGGCACGCTCAAATCAGAAAGTTGAAACCCGCTTTAGTCCTTTTGCAAATGCTCCGGGGGTATTCCACAGACAAAAAATCAAACAGGTTGGAAAGTTATTCGTTGCATAAGTGCGCAAAGAACGAAGTGAAACGGTACGGAGATCGACTGTCTTCGTCGTCTAGCTGTCGGAGGTGATCGACTGAACGGCTCGCTCCAACGCGTCCCTCCACAGGAAATGACGCAGCTTATGTGGCTTGCGTAAGTTGCTTAGTAACCAACAACACATGAGAGAGGCGGGTGCGCACCGGACTTGCAAATGCCCATCTGCTTATTTTAAGAGCTGTTTTGTTTAGTGTAATTGAGATACTACTGTAGTTTTTATTAATATTTGATTAGTTTGTATTGTTAAATTTTCAATTTTTTTGTAATTTTTATTTATATTTTTTGTAATGTCTTATATTAAATAGTTTATATAAATTTTAATCCCAGTGTGTGTTTTGTGAGTTATTTTAGTATATCAAGTAAATTAATGAATAAATAAATAATTGCTGCCTTGGCCACTAGCTAAAATAAAACACCTCTTTTTATATATATTTTATTTTATTTCAGTAGTTAACTACAATAACCCTGACTAAGAGTCAACTGAGAGCAAACTATCATGACTCCTAGACAGAATAAACACGTAATAAACATTGTACTAATAAATAGCATTGCTTATGCAACTTCATAAGAAATGCAAGAGTTCTCCCCAAATAATTCTTAACCTGAATTGTAACATTCTGATCCCAAATTTGCATTGATTGCGTTTTGTGTTGCAAATAACCTATCAATTCAGCCAGAGAAACTATTACATTTTTGGTTAAAATAGAAACACATAACCTACTAGTAAATCAAGAAACCAGGTTAATACTCTAAATTGATTGTCCCTCAAGAGTTTTAAATGCATCCTTCAATCATGTTTTACCTCTCTATAAACATTTACAGCTCTGACCACATTAGTACGGTTCACATTACGGGAGTACATGATGGATAGTTTTTAAATCAAAATCTTTTACAGCATTTCAGAACTGATCCCATAAAGCAGAACACTGAAATCCTGCCACAAATCTGAGTCAGCATTCACACATCCAAAGCCGAAAGGGTTTCTGGCCGGCACTGGCACAGGTGTCAATGGTGACGCACATCAAGAAATGACAGCTGGATATACCTTGTCAGAATCTCAACCCAGCTGAGCTTTGACCACGCGATTCCCATGGAAAGGCATTAATCAGACGTTCCTAGTCCACCTGTATCGGATAATGAAGTGTCTAGTCATTTTCTCAGACACACACAGGTCAGGGAGGGAGGGACGAAGTGACAGTGAGTGATTGATGGGCGTAATTAATGCAGTTACCGAGTATAAGCGACAAGGTGGCAAGGTAAACACAATTATTCTGCCATGCCTCCGATCTGGACATAGACAGAGTAACAATGAGCTGAATTCCAGCTTGGTAGGCACCAGAAGAAAGATCTAATTAACTCTCCCCATCCCCCTGCTTACATCAGCACTGCTAATGACTTTGGCTATCTGTTTGATTTTCAGTTTATAGTGCAGACCGCAGCACCTTATTGCACATGCCGAAGCTGAAAAATGTCCTGAGGAATAAAACATCATACGACAGCACTATAGTCAGTTTGACAGGGAACTAGTAAGGGGCATGTGCAATGCATTGGTGATGATGTGAATTTGTTTATATACACAGTCGACTAGGGAGCTTTATCTTCACAACGGCTGACTGTATTAATCTCTGTTTTGAGAAAAAGCTGCTAAGTACGTTATGTAATAGGCTTAGGAAAGAGTGACTCAGAACATCGTGGAGGTATCAGTGAAGAGTGTGAATGGATTCGTCCTTTCAACAGACACAGACACTATTCAAGACCCCAGAGAGTCAGATTTTTGTGTGAGTGTGTGTGTTTGTGTTCATACCTAATAAGCAACTGCATCTTTAATGTAGTTCTTGATCAAGAGGATAAAGGGAATTACCATAGCCATCAATCAACTTTAACTTAACCTTAAAGGAATAGTTCACCCAAAAATGAAAGTCTTCTAAAAATCTACTCACCCTCATGCCATCCAAGATCCTAGATTGGAACAGATTTGGAGAAACAGCATTACATCACTTGCTACAGTGTAAAGGTGGCATCAGAATGAGAGTTCAAATAGCTGCTAAAAACATGACAATAATCCACAAGTGATCCACACGACTCCAGTCCCTCAGTTAATGTCTTGTGAAATGAAAAGCTTCATGTTTGTAAGAAAAAAAATCCATCATTAAAGCATTTAACTTTAAACTGTTGCTTCTGGCCATTTTCTGAGTCCATAATCCATAATAACACTTCCTCCAAGTCCATTCCCTGTTGTCCTCTCACATCAAAATCCATCAACATATTTATATAGAACTGTTTTTGCCTGTAAATGGTGTTTAGGATTCTAATTTGGGTTAGGTGTGCATATGTGCTTATGATCTCTCACCTGATTCAGATGAGATGAATTTTTCACTGGAGAAAGAAATATTATGGATAGAGGACGGTCTGAAGTTAAAAACGTCTTGATGTATTTGTTTATTACAAACATGCAGTGTTTCACTTCATTGGAGTTGTGCCAATTGCTCGTGGATTATTATGAGGTTTTTATCAGCTGTTTAGACTCATTCTGACGGCACCCATTCACTGCAGAGGATCCACTCGTGAGCAAGTGATGGAATGTGAGAGTTAATCAATTTTCAGCAAATTTTCATTTTTGGGTGAACTACTCCTTCAAATTACTGTATCTGCCACTGACCACAAAACTAATATTAGTCAGTTGATTACCCTTCCATAGGCCCACGGGTATTCAAGGGGCTTGGGTTTGGCTGGTTAGGATCAGCCCCTGCTGGTCGATGTTGGAACTACACACTCTGCTAAGAGAAATGCAAAAAACTGTTTAGAATACAAAGAGTTACATTTTAAAAGCCTTAAATGGCAGGTCTGAAAATAGTAAAGAGTTTGAGATGGTGACTTTGAAATAAGTGGGCTGTAAATAAATGTGAGATCGAAGAAGATGAGGCTTCTCAATATGGATCTCACTTGTTCAATTCAATTCAATTCAATTCAATTCAATTCAATTCAATTCAATTCAATTCAATTCAATTCAAGTTTATTTGTATAGCGCTTTTTACGATACAAATCATTGCAAAGCAACTTTACAGAAAAATTACGTTTCTACAATATTTAGTAGTAGCTTATCAGTCGTGACAAAACAACACATTTAATGTGCATACGGCAGAAATGTTCGGAAAAATCAATAACAGACGTAAACAAACAGACGATTAACACTATTAACAGCAATTCAGCAATTATACTTGTCTGCTGGTCACCCACTTGTTCAAGCAACTCAGGTAATGTCATTGAATAACAAGGGCAATTTACCTCCACTGCCAGATCTTGGAAACCGGTGGGGTCAGAGAAGGAACAGAGAAGTCCCTGCTTTTATTGCGAACGTAAATTAGTCCACATTCCTTGGCCTTATAGAAAGATGGATGGGTTCAATAAACTGATCTATTTCTTTGGCACTGTCTCTTAGTTTCAACCGTAATATATTTGTCCTCTGGGCAGTTTAGGATAAACAGGGTACTTTTTGATATACAGTGTTAAAAGTCAATATATTAATACACTGCATCACTTGGTATAGAGTATAGTACAATGAATCTGAGAGGCGTAGGGGTCTAGTGTAAACCATATTTTAAGGACAAGATTGTATACTGTATATATATATATATATATATATATTATGCAATGTATACACAAAAATATAGAATAAATGCTATTTTTAATCTATATATTTATATAGTATCAATATCTAAACATCCTTAAAACAAGAAATGAAAACTACTTCCATAGGCAGCTAAATTTAAGTGAGCTTTAAACTGAAGCTTAAGCTATTTAGATGAAGTTGAAATGTAATTTAGTTTATGTAATAAATAAATAAATACCTTTTTTATTCTTAAAATAAGTAAATAAAAAAATACTGTAGATAGATAATGCCAAATATTAAGGCAATATGTCCTGCCTTAACCAGCAGCTTAGCAGCTTGTGCATTTATCATTTTGAACTGTACTCAGTGTGCCCTGCAATATTTCATTTTAGCATTATATTCATAACTGTTTATTTTTATAACCTGTTATATTTATTGCTCTCTATTTACCGTAGCGTCTGGGAAGACCTGCCACTGTTCCCAGCTGCCATTGTCTTTGTTATATGTTGCACCACTATTATGTTATATTTCATTGTCATTCTTACACATGATGCCCTTATTCATCCATTTTCTTGCCTTTGCCTGACATGAAGCTTCAGGAAAATGCTCAGTCCATAAAACACGGAGGCTGTATGCGGTTGACATGGAAAGGAAAAAAACAAACAAAAAACAGCATTACTCCCATATACTATTATGAAAGCTCCTCTATATTTTCAAAAAAACACAAAGCTTTCATTTCAGCCCACCTTGAAGTGAATCCTTGCAGGGAAGCAATTTCACATTATGGGTTGTATATACTGTAATATGTCAGGAAGTCTCTTCTTTTGTATTGATCTAACAGTTTGTGGGAACAAGTATCATTAAAGCTATAATGACAAAAATTGACTGCGTGTGCTGTGTCTTCACTTTTGTTCAGAAAAACTGAAATCAGCTCTCTTTAATGGCTTTAAATCACCACCACATTGTGGGACATAAACATTATCACTTTGTAATACAAATAATCAGCATTGCAAAAATGGCAGTACTCCAATACTGTGTCCTCAGTGGACAGTTATGTGGGGACTCTGCATGTCTAATTATCAGTAGAGAAAGCAATTTACAGCAAAAATGGCCATGGATGACCTTTCCAACCTTAACAGTTATCCAGTGACCACTTTTCTCTCGCACACACCCTTGACCTTTACTGGTTTGCCTCATTCTGACTGTCTGTACAATTTCTGTCCTTAATAAACTGAGTGGCATGTCTCCCCAGGTGCTTTTAGACTTTTAATCAAGTTACAGTAGGGATGGGAATCTTTACCTATCTAACAAAAAATACTGTATGTTCTAAGAATGTCATGTGAACGTTAAGGGAACATTCTATTGTATGGAATTGGAACGTTACTTTTTTTTCCTCTGAACGTTCTGTAACAAGTAGTAACATTTAAAAGATGTTAGACAAGCTTTATTAAAGATCAAATAAGTTTGAAGGAATGCTCTATTAAGGTTACTGGAAAAACGTTTGTTTATAACTTTGAGAGAACCTTGCCAGAACATTCTAAGAACATTCCTTGTTAGCTACAATAGATAGGCACCTGAAATCTGGCCTGATTCTAGGAATTACATACAGATTCTTGTTTTTCTTCTATTTTTCTTATTAATGAGTTTATTGACTTTAAACATCATATTTTTTGTGCTTTTTTTATTAAAGTACTTTTAGAAGTTAATTTTTATAACTTTTTATAAGTAATTTGTTTTAATAATTACAAATTAAAAAATAAATCAAAACAATTAACTATGTTAAGAATTATTAACTAACCAAATACATCTTAAAAACATACATGCAAATATAAAGTAATAAAATTGAACAAAGAAACACATTACAATCAATAAACAAAAAGTGCTTTAAGTATCTGAAAGTTTTCCATGCAAGAGCAGTGAGGGATTTTCCTCAGCGTTATCGCTGTTAGATTATTATTAATGTACTAATGCAAAGATTTATTTTAACATGTTTTGTCCTGTCCTTAAGCCGTAATTGACTGTTTACATTAATTTCACATTATAAAAAGAAGTCAGTTTTCAAAATCAATTCAGAATCATTGAAGAGAGAATTGCGATGCATCAGACAATTGATTTTTCTACCACCCTATAAATCCAATCCTGAACAATCCAGATATACAGTAGCACAAAAATGGGCAAAAACAACGGAATCCGTCTGCATTGCTAAATCTCACTTTAATCCATGCAGATTAGCCCTTTCATCACACACACACACACACACGCACGCATGCATGCACACACACACACACACACACACACACACACACACACACACACACACACACACACACACACACACACACACATATATATATATATATACATACACACATTTTGTGGGTTAAGAAGTAGCACATACTCAGCCATTTCCCCGTCTCTGTGTTTTCCTGTGTGTACCATATGGAAATAGCAGCAAAGGCCAGAACCTTTTAGTTCTTCAGTGGGGCTCCATTAGCGTGGGTTGGACATTCGCTCATACATATGTTAAGAGCCTTTGTGAGTATTTACACATGCACAGTGTAATTTACAGCTTGAGGGCTGCTGCCTGCACATATGAACCTTACTGTCCCATCTGCTGTCTCTCAGACAAACAGCTTTTGGCTACTCAGCCTCTCCCTTTTGGATTTTAAGTGACCTTTGGTTTGCTCTTTTTTAAAAAGGTCAAGGTCAAGGTCAAGCTTTATTGAGATCCCTTGCGAAACAGAAATACAACAGACCCATACAATACATTCCTATAAAAACATACATACATAAAAATATATAAAGAAAATAAAAAGAAAAAAATCCCTAAAAAAAGGGGGCAAATAGGCAAGATGCTTAATTTTGAACTTGCCTTATGGCATGAAATTAACAGGGACAAGGAAACAATTTGTTGGAGTGCTCTCACAGCATTAAGGCTTTTTGTTATGCACAAAGCAACAATTATTGAGTCCTGTGTGAAAATTAGCTCACTTTGCAATCAGGTGCACTTGGAGCTCCATATGCACCTTCAGCAAGGGAATACTTAGTCTGCGGAGCTATGAGTCAAAGGCCCCTGAAACAATAATGGAATGTGTGTGAAGGTGTCATCTGTGGGAATTAGCTATCAAAGGCATGTAATAATATTTTTTACATCATGAAAAAATGCTTTACACATATTATCATGCTAGTCAGGTTCTACTCAAGTGGATGTACAAAAATATATTCTAAATAAAAATGTAACAACCAAAACAATAACAATTATTTTAATCAATCAGTATTATATGTGGTACCTATGCAAGAATTAATAAATTGAAATTGAAAATCTCATATACTGAATTGGTTATTACACTACACTTAGCTCTTTGTTAGCCTTAAGTCTGATATACATCGCGACATTTTCACTTAGGGACAAGCAGTTAACACGTCACGCTCGATGCGTGCTGTATATGTCCAATCAAAGTCTGCTTGATATGGACGACCAAACCTGCAAAAAAAAAAACAAAAAAAAAAAAAAAAAAAAAAACAAAAAAAAAAAAAAAACACTCTATATATTTATATATATCAAAATATATTTAAAAACACCCCCCCTATATCCCATAAATTAAATAAAAAAATTTATAGTTAGATTGTTTGTTGATCAAATTTCATAATCTGCCGCATAAGAATGAATTAATATGCGGTAGATGGCACTGATTATTAGTTCCATTCGTTTCCATTATGGCCAATTGTTTGGAAAGTTTATTATTAGTTGTTAATCGTCATCTATTTTAAGCAATAATCATTTGAGTGTGAGAACACAGTCATTAGAAAAAAATAAAAACTTTTATTTTGACAAGGTATGGAAGGTTGATCAATATTAATTTACACATCCACTTCTCCAGAAAATTCTGTAACTGCTCCACTCAGTGAGTGTGACGCAATTTTGCACCTTAAAGGCAAAATTCGAAATATTTATAGAAAACGTATTTCAAATATTTTTCACAGCCCAAACTTTTAATCAACTGCTGAATTTATTAAGTCCAGAGGGCTTCTTTTTATCAGCAAGTCGCTCTGTATTGCCTGGGCCGCTCTAATCTGATGCTGAACTTCCCTTTTATTGTGGATGTCATTCCGCATCACCTGTCTTTGTCTTATGGGTCTAGCTGGAGCTCTTTCAAAGAGCGAATGGCGTGGGCGCACCACGCACGCACCTGTCAGCTCATTTTAGAGCGCGCCCCCGAGCTCCCGAGCTCAGCTGAGAACTGCGGTGTGTTTATCGTAAGCTTATAATCACCACCCCGAAACGCACCTTACCTATGCAGCCCACGCACCAAAGGCCCTTTTCAGACAAAACCAGTTAATCTAGCCGTACCTTCATCAGATGGAGGAAGTCGGTGATTCACTAGCCCGATCTCACGGCAATTCGTACATATTTTACGAGGTGGCTAATTCGTACGCAATTCGTACGACCACACTCGTACAAATTCATACGATTTTTGCCAAATCGTACGTATTTTACGAGTTGCACATTCGTATGAATTGTACGAATTACCTGCACCAAACCCCGCCCCTAAACCTACCCGTCACTGGGGTCTAGGCAAATCGTATGGAAATCGTACGAGTGAGGTCGTACAAATTCGTACGACTTAGCCACCTCGCACCCCAAAAACTTATATGGCTCATGAAAACAAAAAACGTTAATCTAGCCGTACCTTCATCAGATGGAGGAAGTCGGTGATTCACTGCATGAGTGAACTAATTTTTAGAGTCATTTCCACCTCCTTATATGGCAGGTGAGAACATCTCTCTCCGTCTTGCTGTCAGTCTCCGACTCTCATTCTGTCCTTCCCTCCATTCACCTTGAAATCTGAAAGCACCTCCTCCTCCCTCTGTCTGGAAGATTCCCATTTCAATATCCGAAACCCTTTTAGTCCGACGTTACGAGTGCTAGTTGCCCATTAACGCTCACTCTCAGAAGGACAGCAAAATTGATCATCTGTATCCTTCTGTTTAATCGTTCCTGACAATTTACTGTAGTGGAAACTTTTTAATTAATGCATATACTTCTGAACTCAAAATAAAGGCATGTATTTTGAGTTTTGCGTAGCAGGGATGTGAAGTGGGTCTGAAATCAAAGAAATTTAAAGGGATAGTTCACCCAAAAATGAAAATTCTCTAATCATTTACTCACCCTTCTTCTTCTGAACAAGAATATATTTTAAAGAATGCTGGTAATTCCATATTATGAAAGTCAATGGCTACCATCAACTTGGTTACCAACATTCTTCAAAATATCTTATTTTGTGCTCAACAGAAGAAAGAAACTCTTACAGCTCTCACTCAATTTAACAGAGAGACTGTCAAAGAGAACAACTTAAATACACTTTACTTCCAGGCTACCGATCCATCTACCCTTCCCCTGATGTTTAAAAAAGTTCAGCTCATTAGCCCAGGGCTTTCAGACAGCTTGCAAGCTTTCACTAATGTGTCCCTCATTTCACCCTCAGCTCCACACGGATTTCCGCGTACCCAAGCCAGCTGGAATACTGGCGGAATTTTGTGTTTACCCCATAACCGCACCCTAGGGTCTGTCTAAGTCCCTCTCATCACACCCACACAACTGTAAACCTCTGGCTAAAAGCAAGCATTTATCATTTTAATGAGGACATTTAGCTGTCGCTATTAAGGGACAGATCAGTAGAATGCCAAAGAATTCCCTTTCCCTTCCCAAGTGCCTGTGTTCCACTCAGGTGAATGTCACTCATAGATGACAGAGTGCAACAGTCATGTCTAGAGGGGGGAAAATATCCTTTTATGTATCCATAGAAAAACTCATTTAGAGTAACAAATAAACCACATTTTGAGCTCTAAGAAATTTGAGATCAGATAAACCTATTTTAAAGGATTAGTTCACCCAAACGAAAATTTACTCAGGCCATCCAAAAGATGAGTTTGTTTCTTCATGTGAACAGATTTAAAGAAATTTAGCATCAAATCTCTTGCTTACCAATGGATCGTCTGCAGTGAATGGGTGCCGTCAGAATGAGAGTCCAAACAGCTGATGAAAGCATTACAATAATCCACAATTAATTCACACGACTCCAGTCCATCAATTAAAGTCTTGTGAAGTGAAATGCTGCATGTTTTCCAGAAACAAATTCATTATTAAGACCTTTTTTTTTTAACTTCAAACACTTTATCCATAATATTGCTTTCTCCAGTAAAAAAGTTGTTGTCTGAATCAGGAGAGAAATACAGTATGCACATATCAAACACTGTTAACAAGCCAAAACAGTCAAAAACAGAACTATTCCTTTGAAAAATGTGAAAATATGATAGTAAATGTTATGAATTTGAAACAACAAAGCAAGCAAAGACATAAAAGATGTCAATCATGTTTGGAAAAAAACAAAACAACTACATCGAATCAATGCTCCAGCATTCATTCAATTCATATGACTATGACTGAATTAATAAGACAAATGTCATCTTCCTTTAATTTGGTGCCCTTTTCTCAGTAGAGCCAAAAGAGGCCATGATGTTTGAAGAGGTAGGAACAGTCCTGATGAGAAGGGAAGCAATTATACAGCAGTTTCTCAGTGCTGGAGAGGTAGCGGCCGCAGGCCTGTCACACTTTGCCGTCATGCAGAAAATTGGCCATGCTCAAGCTGTGAACTCTGGGAACAAATTGAACCATATCAGGTCAGGTATTCCTCAGCTAGACCACCTACTTTAAGGCCAAACAAGTGGATAAATTAGAGTTGTAATTCTCAGGCTCTGATTTAGGATATAGAGAAGCCACTGGCTCTCAAAACCAAAAGTTTGTGTTCAAGTTTAACCATAAATAATGAATTTAGATATACATTTTAATGTTTAAATCATAATACATAGGTAGAAGAATGGCATATTAACTTTGAGTCTGGAAGAGTAAAACATTTTAATTCTCCTTTTGCTGAAGCTCTCAGATGACGGGAAGTTGTGATGTAAAGTAGTTCTGGACAGCAGTTCTCTATCATAAATGCATGAGCGAACATGACATTGACATTCTGCACACAGGTCAGAGGAGTCTATTTTCCTCACCAAGAAATTGCATGACTGAAAACGCCTGCACAAGTCAGCAACAGAAAATGTTCATAGTGGAAATTGGAAATTCTCACAATGCTGTTTCTACCCTGGTTGCAGTGGGCATCCAAGTGGGATCAGAGATAACATGTGCATGGATGAGGTAGGGATCTGAGTAGATGTCAGGCTCTGTTTTGCTTGCTTTTGCATTTGTTAAAAAGAACACAGATAACCTCTGCTTGTTGGTTTTATGCGTCAATGTAGGAAAACTGCACACAAAAAGTTGCACTTTAACTGTAGTGCAAAAAACAAACAAACTTCTATAGCTGGGACATAGCCAACAACTTTTCCAGTAAAAAAAATAAATAAAAATAATTAAATGAATAAATAACATCCTTAAACCAAGAACTTTCTTGAGAAGCAAAATTGCTTTGTGCATTGTGTTGATTTGTTTTAGAAGAACATATTTTGAATGAACTTATTTTTTTGACAAATTGTTCTTCATTAGATTTAATAGCGTAAGAAAACTTACTCCAATAAATATTCTCTTGAAAAGGTCTTCCTTATCATTTGCTTATCAAATAAATGTATCTTATTTTAAGGAGTTTTTACTGGAACACAAGACAAATACTGGTGAACAAAATATTTTTGCAATGTAGCAAGGCAGGTTTTTCAAACAGTATTTACAAGGACAATGTTTAAAATATTCGTGTAACATCCACTTCCAAAGGGGTCATTTGGCAGGATAGATTTTTTGTCATAGATTTTAAATAATGAATATGTAATATTATACATAATTTAAATAACATAAAAAAGTATGCATAATCACGCTATAGGCTAGAAAGAGTTCCCTTTTGTTAGGAAACTGTAGAAATATACACTGTATAATATGCAGTCTCAAAGGTGCCATATTGCAATTGCATGTGTTAAATTGGTGACTTTTCCTTTCACTACATAAAAATTCAATGCAATAAAATAAATAAATGAATAAATAAAAATTAATAATTAAGGCAAGTAAAGCCAAAAATAACCCCAAACAAATTAACAACAAAAGCTCATGAAAAATGGCTATTAAAGGAATAGTTTACCCAAAAATTAAAATTTGCAGAAAATTTTCTCACCCTCAGGCTGTCCAAAATGTGGAGTTTGTTTCTTCATCGGAACCGATTTGGAAACTTTAGCATTACATCACTTGCTCACCAATGGATCATTTGCAGTGAATGGGTGCCGTCAGAATGAGAGTTCAAACTGCTTCGCTTCAAACCATTGCTTCTGGCCAAAATTCGAGCCCATAATCCATAATGATGCTCCCTGCAGTGAAAAAAACTCTATCCTCTCTATTGTCCTATCACGACAAAATCTACTTACATATTTATTTAGAACTGTTTTTGCTTGTAAACAGTGCTCGATCTGTGCATATTTCTCTCTTACTTCAGACAAGATTACATTTTCACTGGAGAAAGCAATATTATGAATAAAGAACTCATATTTTAGTCGGAACGGTTTAAAGTTAAAAATGTTTTTATGATGGATGGGAGTCATGTGGATTATTCTGATGCGTTTATCAGCTATTTGAACTCTCATTCTTGTTTGTTTGTTTATGATTTAATGTCATGCGAGCTACCTCAGCTATATTCATGGCGAGAACGAGGTTAGTGAAGTTGAATTAACTTTTTAAATTTGATCTTAGATAAAAATTCTAAAACTAAATCTGGCCTTACTTCATTCAAAATCGTTCCATAAAAGTCAACAGAAAAAAAAATGAGATCTTAAACCATTACAATCCATCAAAATATGCTTCAAAGATAATGGATTCTGGCATAAAGAACATAAAGGAGGATCTTCACCCGCCAACAGAAAACTATGGGTTAGTATGGAATGTCTTATTCTACAGCGAGTGTAGACAATATGATCCCATCGATTTTCAAAGTGGGCACAACGTTTTACACCAACTAACCCCATGATTCCATGAATCAGATTCCAGACTTTTTTTGTAGGAGTCTTGAACTCTCATTCTGATGGCACCCATTCATCCATTGGTGAGCAAGTGATGTAATGCTAAATTTCTCCAAATCTCATCTACATCTTGGATGGCATGAGGATGAGTACATTTTAAGCAAATTTTCATTTTTGGGTGAACTAATGCTTTAACTTATTTTAGTTAATATTTGATTTATTTTTATACTTTACAGATGTCAACAACCTCAGAGACCTGCTCGTATCTTTACCATTATGAAAAACAGCTCAGCTGTGCTGGATATTAATACATCTAACACAACATGACCTTCACAAACCCTCATCAGATCTGTGTCCACTCCGGGCTCCTTCATTTAACACTCGCTCACCACCACAAATGGTAATCACAAACCGCTGATTGCAGCAAAGAGACGAGAGAAGCAATCAGGGAGAAATCTCTCATTATGACTCAGTATTCTATAAATCGAAAGGCACAAGCGATGCAGATTTTGACACTGTATCACTAGAAGCAGCAAGAGGAATGTGACATGGAACAGACATATTGTAATGCATTTGTCAGTCACCCTGAAAATGGATTGTTTCAGATGAAGGATTATTTTGCGCTAGCTTGACAGCTTCTTAAAGCCTGAATATTTTGATTGGATGACTGCTGTTTGACCAAAGACACGAGATGATAGGAGAAACAAGCACTTGACAGTGCAGATAAACTCAACAGGTGATACAGTACAGAGATGCACATATGAGTTTCCAAGCATTTTTTTTTAAAGAAACAAACTGGAAAAATAAGACTAAATAAAGGCCCTACATAAAGGATTTGTACACCAACAGTTCACCTAAAAATGAAATTTCTGTGATAATTTATTCACCTTCATGCCATTCCAAACCTGTAAAACTTTCTTTTGTAGAACATTAAAAGAGAAATTCATTCAGAATTGACCAGGAGGTAAGTATTTCAGGTTTGGATTAAGTGAATGATTGTGTTTTCATTCATTTAATGAATACAATCATCTAACATATTGAAACAGATGGCAGCATGGGGATATAATTTACCACTGTGTTCCAATATGACAAGGGAAATGTTGTAGCTTTAATGTGATTTTGACTAGGCTTTATTGCGATATTTTATTTTTACTGCGATTATATTGCGATATGAAATCTAATCTAATTTTTTTCTTACACACAAAAATGGGGTGAGCACACTTACAATTCTCATTTTAAATGATTTAAAACATCAGAGTATTAGTTAAATTAGAGTAAATTATTTGTTTGTAACTTTAGGATATGGTTTGAAACAATATTAACTAACATGAATCATTAGTAATCATTAGTTCGCGAATCAGAACGTGTACGGCACGCCGTTGTGTAATTATCTCGGCAGTTTAGGATATCGCACAATATTTGACAACACAGAAAACATTTCATCACTGGATTAGTTTTTTAGTTTTTTTTTTTTTGACACCAATCGTGTCAATTGATTTTTGATTAATATGTGCGAGGGAGATGAGAGCAAGACAGCGCTCGTGTTGTTTTAAGACGGTGAAGGTGAGCACGCGCGCGGAATCGCTCGCTCTCGCGCTCTCTCTCTCTCTCTCTCTCCTCGTTCTTATATGCGCCACTGTTTAACTGACAGGACTTGAAAACACATGCAAATGATAAACTTTCATTATATGATGGTTAAGCTGTGCAATTAATCCGCGAATCACATTCGTCAAGCGCCGGGGAGCAGCTGGCCAGTACGGTTTGCACGGATTCAACTACGGACAACTCAATGAATCGTGACTATCGTGGATTCGTACATCCAAATATCTAAGTGCTTAAACGACACATCGTGCAGCCCTAATTTTGACTATTGATCAGACACAGTTTATCCTTCAAACAATGTTTTCAGTGTAGTTTTGCTGTGAAATTTGAATGAATCAATGAACATGTATACACATCTGAATGCAGTTCTGCTAAATGTAGCATCCAACAGCTTCCAAAATTTGTAAATAATAAAGTAAATCTACAGCACAGCAATTCAAGCAGGGCTTCGGGCGGCATCCACTACATCAAATCATTAGCATTCACTGAAGTACGCACACTAAAGTCAATATAAATAACAGAAAAATACACAATCCCAGAGGGTTCCCAAATAAATCTTAAGATGATGATCTGTAAAGTACTCATTTGTTCCCTAATGCATCCTGACTCTCACAAAAGGGAAACATTTAGAAATTGACACGTATAGTCCTTTTGTAACAGCCTGCAAAAATAAAGGCGAGCCACTCACATAGAGAGCATCCCTCTGTACGCATACAAAGAACAATGTAAAAAAGTCTTCATTTTACAAAGTGCTTGATGTTTTTCACAGTGTGTGATTTCAGCAGTCTGCCGTGTGATTTACGGCACTCTGACACCAATGTTTCTTTCCCAAATATGGAAGATGGAACATCTAAACACTGCGGCAGCTGAATGGGCTTGTCCAACATGCAAAAGTGTCACACTTTTCAGGCGTCCCATGAGCTCAAAGGTAAATGAAGTCTTGTAAAGTATAAAGTGAAAACTATATTTGTGATACTTCACCAACCATAAAACCGATCCAAATCCAAATCTTCTGGGTGAATAAAGAGCGGCACCGCATTTGAATAATTCTCAAATGCACAGTTAAATATTGGTGCGTAACCTGCCAACTCAGTTTAGATCAGAATCATTCCTGCAGAGAAACTCTGAGGGGTCAATTCCTTTGGAAGCCTGCATCACTACAAGTGAGGATTAGCTTAATTCTGGGCTCCGCCCTGACAAGGTGGAGGGCCATATTGGCAGCGGATGGGCCTCGGTGTTGAACACATACTTATCCAGACTGATCAGCTCGTTGTCATCAGAGAACAGGAGGAAGAGATACTTTAGCGTCTCACCCAGGAAGAAACTCTCCATCTTATCTCTGGGCGCAGGGTTCAATGGGTCACGGACGTTACCTATGGAGGTGTAGCCCCCGCTGGGGACCTGGGGCAGGAACCGAGTAAAGACGTCAAGTTTGTGTTCATTGGGCATTGAAATGCTTCTGACTGATACCAACAAGACAAATAATTGTCATTTTATGGCAAATTACTGATAAATGGATGTCTTAACAAAAGACCCCCCCCCCCCCAAAAAAAAAAAAAAAAAATACTAGAAAGAAGCATCTTAAAAGCTACAAGTGAATTTAGGCATCAAAACATTATAATACACAATATGATAAATATTAGCATATTATATTTAACACTGGTATAAATTTATCAGTGTTTTACATATTAACTTTAAGTGAGCATTAGATGTAGCTGCAAAAATAAATATCTAATACGGTGCAATAGATTTCCAAAATCAACAGATACTGATAATATATATGATGAAAAACTCAAACTTACCTTGGCAACTAGAATAAAATGTGTTGAACTAAAGCTGAAAAAAAAGCTAATTAATTCTAAATAGAACTAAATAGAAAATAATAATTACAAAAGCACAAAACAAAATTCTGAAAATAAAAACATTAATTCAAAATATCAATAAATACTATAATGGTATAATAACACTAAAATAACTATTATATAAAAAGATAAATATATTCTCCTTTTATTATTAGTTTTTTTTTCCAAGAGTAAAACCTTTGTTATATTTATTGAAAAATGTGCTATTTACAAAATGATAGAAATATGCTTGACTTTTTGTCATGTAGACCAAAATTACTTTGCATTTCTCACTCACTCTGGTGTACTTGTTGAAATTTTGCAGTATGTCCCAACCCCAGTCCCTGTATTTGCTGTCGTTGGTGAATCTGTACATGTAGAGCAGACTCTCAACGGTCTCAGGTCTCAGCAAGTTGTGTCTGTCTGCAGGCTGCACACACATATTGAGAGAGAAAAAAATATCTTATGTAAAAGGGCACCAACCTTTTTAAACGTCATCCTCATTAGTGCTAAGCGCAGAAATCCAGAACAGATATTAGAAAAAATAAATATAAAGGCCTGAACACTATTTGGGGGGCTTATTACCATTTTATTTCTAGACAAAGGAGAGAAAATGAAAGATGGATCCATTCCAAAAACTTGCATCTGCAGTTTAAGGTCACGGCTCCAACCACCCAGGGAGTTTATTGTCAGAAATGAGTGGTGACTGTATAGTTTAATGTACCTTCACATCGATGTCCCGTCCGTTGCTGGACTGCAGGTTAAAGTGAGCGATCTCTGGGCTCAGGCCCGTCTCCATCTGTGCATACATCTGATGGCATGTCTCCATCAACTGCAGAGCCAGCTCCATGTGATCAGCGGGCAGGCCGTTGTGAGCACCGAGAGCCAGCGTGCCAGGAAGAAAACACACCAAATGATCCTGGATCAGACAGAGAGAGTGTAGTGATGGAGAAAGAGATTATCATATTTGAGGCTGATAATTATCAACATGACCGAAACTTTAAAAACCTGATGTACACAATCTTTTACATGCCTTCTGTTGTCTGATTGATAGTTTATAGTATTTTAGCATGTAAAAGGCCTTTTAGTATAATTCTAAAAATGTCCACTTTCATGTTGTGGTACATGTGCCTTTTTGCTGTGAGATCCTTAATGATTTTTAATAAAATTATTCATTATTCCATATTTTGTTATATGTATTAAATATGATATTCATAAAAATCACAATTTAAAACACATTTTTTATTTTATTATTACTATTATTAATTTTTAGATTTTGTCTAATAAACTCTAAAAAGATTTTGCTTTAGGATTTGTAATAAGAACAGATGCTGGGTCGTATAGACTCAAGATACTGTATTTACAGGGCAACCACATAAAGGATAAATGAACCAAAAATACATTATGCATTTTAGCCTCATGTTGTTCCAAATCTGTATTTTCTTTAGGGTTTCCAATTTTGTGTTCCATGGGGGGGAAAAAACAGCATGCAATTTTAGAACAACATGAGAGTGAGCAAATAATAATAGAATTTTCTTTCTTTCTTTTTTTGGTGAACAATTCTCTTTAGAATGATACTTGGTGGCAGAAATGTGGTGAATTTATGACTCACCATTTTGGGATTGAGACGGCCGTTGGACAGCTCCCCAACAAAGGTCAGTTTACTAGGAGAGGTCTGTCTCAAGAGATTCTTTCTGACACCTTCTATAGCCTGAAGATAGTCCTCCAGCAGCCTAGAAAGATACACACTCATCATACTCTGCATTTGATTTGCAGCGATTAAGTTCGCCCTCTAGAGGCAAAATAAGATATTGCATTTTCATTGTACATTGAGAGCATCCCAGAATTCAGTTGATCCTCATACGTGTCTCTGTGATGTATAAAATCCAACATATAGAAAGCGAGGGGTGCAATTCAACCCCATCAAGGTCTTAGTGAGATTATCCAGACAGGACACAGAGCTCATTTAAATGGACCACCTTCCCCGTCAATGACAAGTATATCCATCACTGATTTGATATTCCAGACCAGAGATATTTATCAAACCTCATTAAAAGTCAGTGTCTACTGAACCCCAGCGAACACCTTTTTATTGAATTATTCAAAACCGAACCCTATGAAAAAAATAACATCAGCGAGAAGCAAGTGTGTATAATGTCACACAGCAGAAGTATAACGAGACTCAGGTGTGAGCAGAAGCACTGACGTGAATAGATATGTATACTGTGCATCCCTACTTAATACTTAACCATGAGTATGAGTAATAGTGATGCAGGAAATTCAATTGAGAATATTGCATTAGTCTACCAGTATACTGCTTTTTATTTTATATTAAAATACTGTATGTTGAGCAACAGTGGATCAACCAGTAGTGTGGGTTTGGCATGGGTCTGTTTGACTTGCCAATGGCTGACAGTTCAAAAAGCCTGTTTGAAAATGGGCATTATTTTTTGTGACTGTTTGGTTTTTCTAGTGTGCACTAATTACACACTTCACCTTTCTTCGAATTCACAAGAGGATTTTAAGTGCTAGAGAGCAGACGGTGACATTCAAACAGAAGCATCTGCACTTGAAATACAATTAACAACTCAAAAAAACTAAAAAAATAAATAAACAAAGAAACAAAGTCGGCAGATTAAAATGCACTGAAGTCACTTCCAGGTTTTCAAGATTAATGCAAATGCCCTGTACCATGTACTGTATATGGTTTTCAAAAAGCAGTCCTTATGTAATTATTAAAACACGCTCAGTCTTTTTTTTTTCTTTCCCAGTGCAATTCACCCTATCAGTGACTGACAATGTGAATCAATCATATCACCCCATCTGTGACCAGAATCATAACCTCAGTACATTAGGCTCAGTGAGCATCGCCAATTCCCTGGAACCCATTAGCTAAAAGCACCAGTGGGCTATTGACACTCGGTCTAAGCACTGAATTTATGAACCGTCAGCCAAAGCTGCATTTATCTGCTGTTAACTCACTCAGTTTCTTTCTTGCCACCCTGTAGCCATTGTTTGAGCAGGTACTCGTAGTAGCTGTCTGCACGGGCCCCCAGCGTAAAGGCCCCTCGACGTGTGAATTTCCCACTATTTGTGTTGATGAACATTGGCACCAGACCATCACGCTTTCCCTCCAATCCATGTACATTTACCTCCTCACCACCTCAACCTCAAAACAAAGGAAGACATAAAAAAAATAATAATAATAATAATAATAATATATATATATATATATATATATATATATGTATGTATATATATATATATATAAATAAAGTAAAAAAAAAAAAAAAATAGGCAATGCTGTTAAATATTTTGAAATGTGAAAATTTATACAATTAAATACATTAAAATTCAAATACAAAAAATAAAACAGTGAAATAATAACAACACAATAATAAAAAAATAAAGTACCTGGTACTGCGGGTCCTTTGTGAGTCGGCTGAGCTCTCTGAACTCCAGCTGAATGCTGGTCACCTCTGCGACTGTGCTGTCTGTGGTCCAGCGTGGAGGGTGAGCAGTTCCTTTACCAATGTTCACGTCAGAGTAGGGGATTTTAGATGGGGTTTTGAAGGCAGGCATTAATCTGGACCCAATGTCTTTCTGCAAAAAAAACAGACACAACATGTATTGAGGTCTGTGGTCTATTAAAATTGTTGCATCACATGACTTTACAAGCCAAAAGCTGTAAACCTTTAAGGCTATACTTTGCATTTACTATGACAAAAATAAATGATAATGGAGACGATACTAAGATATGAAGTACTTACAGCTTTATCCAGGAAGAGAGTGTCTTCGGTCAGGTGGTATGTGCTCAAGAGACCCCCCAATACACGGATGGTACTCTCAAAAAGATTTACATCCACATTCTTGGAAAAGGACAATTCTGTCTCAACCCACTTCTTGGCCTCGGCAAACTCTATTACAGAAAGAATTAGAGAGAGAGAGGGGGAAAAGACAAAAGGAGGGACATAATGAAAAAATATAATTTTTCCATTATTATTTGAAGTTTTTATTGCTTAATATATATACTTTTCAAGGGTGTTCCTTTAGATATGGGCACTTTTGGCAAAACACACTATCTAGTTTATTTAAATTTGTCTACTAACAATGTCCAACAGAGAATATGGAAATAAGGCTTTTTAGATTTTTTTGTATGTAGCCATCTAAAGGCTTTTTAGTTTGAAAGAGTGCAGTGGTCACCCTAAATTTTTCTTTGAAAAATTATGGAAAATAAAAAAAAAATTGCAGCTTGATTGAAAATGACACGCAATACAATTTTTATTTTTTTAAATAAAAATACATTTTAAAGTAAAAATATTTACCTTGATTTTTCATTTTCTTAGCTTTTCATGTCTCTTATTTCATCTCAAGAATGCACTTCACTGACACTGTATTTGATTTGTAAATAATTTTCACACAGTAAATAACTAAATGGATTTTTATGGATGGATTTTCCTATTTTAAAATTTCAAGACAAAAGTAATAAAATCCATACATAAAAGCCATCTGAAAGATGGAGGGGAAAAAAAAGTTTTTTAAACTGACACTTTTAATAAAAATCAACTTCTGGTAATTAAAAGTCTCTGTGGCTGAAGAAACACCCTTATGTTGACAATTGGAAAGAAAACAAAGAATAGATTTGAAATTTGCATACAGTGGTCATGAAACTATTACTATTAATTATAAGGCTCACCGTCTTTCAGTCCCAAGATCCACATGGTGTCCAGTGCATCTATGAGAGTGAGGCCCAGGCCAAACCACTCTCCATGGGTCTTAGATATGGGCTTCAGTTCATCATGACCCCACGCGAAAGCCTTATAGCCCTTCCACGCGTGCCTGAAGGCCTCCCGCACCGCCTCCACACGATCCACAGCCTTCAATCTTAATCACAACAAAAAATTACAAAGAGTTGATCTTAAGCACAAGCTAAACTTCGACATGTAATCCTGCACAGACAAATACCTCAGATTGTGGGATGAATTCTGATACCTGGTTTTAAGTTGGCAGAATCCTCGGCATCAGCCACGGTTCCTTCTTTTTCATGTGCAGTAGACTGAAGCTCCGTCCCCTGCTCCGCCTCGATCATCGCCCCGCGCCAGCTAGGAATCCAAAAACTGGCATCAGTTGTGACAGCAGTTTATCTAAGATCCAACCCAGAGATTCATCACCCGTTTCCTCCCACACGCTTCATGAATATAACCGCAATTATAACCGAGCAGGAGGAGGAGTCCCACAACAGCACACACAACTCACTTCAAAACTGCTGTGTTACCAGCTCAACTGTTAATAAACTCTTCCCTAGGCCTCTAGCACTGCACACGAGTGTTTATCTTCAGCTCCTGTTGTTTATTTCTCTGCTCTTTCTAAAAAGGAGTGTTCATCCTAAAATGATAATTCTGTTATTATTTACTCACTCTCACATTTCTTTCTTTTGCGGAACAAAAATGTGATATTTTGATATGTTTAGTAAGCTTTCCGTCACTGTAAGGGGCCCCAGTTGTGTGAGTGAGACTAATAGCAATAAGCGGCAATAAAAATCATAATTACTGTCTGAGCTTTAATACCTCTACTTATTCAAAAGGTTAAATACTAAGCCAACAACAAATAAATGTCAATGTGTAATCCTAGGCAAATTATCGTTATTAAAATGCTCATATAAAAGTGGCCTCATTTCTCAAATGTAATCAGACCAAACCTAATGAGTGTTTTTGCTTCTTTCCCTCCATCTTCATCCCTCTTGATCGTGGCTTCTTCTCCATCTTTCACCTGCCAGTCTGACACTTTCCCTCGCTTCTGTAGAGCTGGAGGACCACGCTTGCTAGGGGGCTTCCTCTGCAGATTCAAAAAACCCAACATAAAAAAGACAAGAGTAGATGAAGAATATAGTACAATCTATCATTTTAATCTATAGTATCTTATAAGTTAGGTGAATTAATGTGCTTAGATCAGCATGGTTATGGTTTACTTTATTAATATAATATTAAAATATATTAATATCAAGACAATATTTGTTTCTATTTTGAATTTAGAAATACTAGAAAAAAAATTATTACTGTTAATATTAATTCTTTTTTTATTTTCAAATTGTTTATTGTTAAATTACTTAATATATATATATTTATTAATAATATTAAGTAATTCTTTTGAATTTAAAAACAATTGTAATTTTTTGTAGCTTTTAATGCTTTTGTTTTGAATATAGAAACAATAGCAATATTTGTACTGTATCTTTTATATTATACTAATATAAATAATATTTATTTATTTTAATGCTTTTGTTTTGAATATAGAAACAATAGCAATATTTGTACTGTATCTTTTAAATTATTTACTTAATATTCATTATTAATATGAAATTATTGTTAATGCTTTTTTTTTGTATTTAGAAACAACTGAATTTTTTGTATCATTTAAATTTATTAATATAATACTAATATGAATAATATTTATTTATTGAAAAAAATATATATATTTTGAAAGAAGAAAATAAAGTATTTTACAGCACAATTCTTGTTTAAGGTTTAAGTTCATCTTTTCAGCAGGAGCTGAAAAAACCTTTGCAAACGAGTAGAGAAATTATAAAGTAACCATACTATTTTACATATCCATAATATCTGAGAAGTCTTCCTACTAACCATAGCTGGAGGTTTGGGAAGCAATGGGATGCTTGGTCTTTGAATTTCCGGCATCACTTCTGGTGGGATGTCCTGGACCCCCGGGACAACTCCTGGTGGGAGCTTTGGGACGAAGCCAGGAGGAATGGGCCTGAGACCTTGGTTATCCATTTCAACCCAGTCCTCCTTCAACGATCTATCAGTGAGTCCTGGAGAATAAACAGACAGAAATTCATCCCATGTGAATTTATAATAGCAAAAGTCATGATGTTTAATAAAACGTTTACCCCAGCATTTAGTGTAAACGGGCAGAGTTTGCACCAACCATACACCTTTTGTGCTTTCACCTTTCATATCCTGTGAAATGTCATTAAAAGGGGCTGTATGAAGTACCTCTCCACTGCTCCGTCAGGCTGGGATAGGAAAGAATCCCGCAGATGAACAGGAAGGCCAGCAGGAAAAGAATCAGGCTGCGCTGAAGCCGAGAGAGCTGCTTCCATTTCTGCCAAAACAAACACAAAAAATTCAGGGACAATTGGAGGAAAGTGCAGTAATTTTTTTATTTGATGGCTTTATGTGGCAATTGCAATGACTGCCAAATATAGTGCTAGAAAAATACAGCAATATGGAAACAAAAAATAAGATTTTTCCCTCACTCAAAAGAAATTTTCTATCAGTACAGACCTCTTTATAATTTAATCAGCCTAATTAATTCAGCTGACAAACAATGGAAGACATTAAAGGGATAGCTCACTCAAAGTCATTCATTTTCTCTCCCCCACGTTGTGTGAACCAACCGTCAGTTGGACTTTTTAACGTTTTTGAAAGAAGTCTCTTATGCTCACCAAGGCTGCATTTATTTGATCAAAAATACAGTAAAAACAGTAATATTGTGAAATATTACAACTTGAACTATATTTTAAAATGTAATTTAGGATCAAATCTGAATTCTCAGTTGACATTACTTCAGTTTTCAGTGTCACATGATTCTTCAGAAATCATTCTAACATGCTGATTTGATGCTAAAGTAACATTTCTTCTTATTATTAGCAATGTTGTCCATAGCTTTGTGTGAGGAACAGACCAAGTTCAAATTTGTTAACAATTTGCATTCATAATTATTTATTTTAGCTCAACTCACTGACTGTGATTTGTTCGCTTTTTTTTTTAGTGTTTGTATGTCTTTTTTTGAAGCTTAAATGACATTGAACTGGTGTTGCATGAACAAGATCATGCTTCTGGGTTCCCAAGAAAGTTTAGATAGACATGACAGTGATTAAATAATAGCATAACAGAGTTTTCATTTTGGGGTGAACTGTTCCTTTAAGCTACGTTTTTTAAGTAAAAGTTCATTTTTTTTCAAGCTAAACGAGTGTGTTTCAGCTAAGCAGGGAGTGCACGTCTGCTTTTTGGAGATAATTAAGTATACACAATTTATTAAGTAAAAGAAGGGGAAAAAAACAAGGGCTTTGACACCTCTGGTTTGGCTAGGACTAAACACGACAACTACAGTGCCAGCATTTTGTTCTCAGAATATTAAATAGATGTCAAGACGTCTCGCAGACGGGAAAATGACACTCATTTACACAAACAAATAAAGAGGCAGAAGCCTTCGAACATCACCATTAATGAATAAAAAATACATAATGCTCCATATTTCTGTCCTGCAAAACAAGGTAAAGACTTTAGATGGCATTTTAAGAAGAAAATACCCAGCCACTCACCCTCCAGCAGGACTGTCTCCGGTGCTTGCCGTTGGTGTAGTTGTGGCTGTGTTGGTCTCCCAGCGTCAGAGAGACAAAGTCCTTCCTCTGTGGCGAGTACATCTCTAACACAGCCACCACTCAAAGACACTGGATCAAATAGGTGAGAGAGGGAAAAAAGACAAGAATGACACAGATATCAAGTGATTTTTCCCACAAAGCATTATTTGTAACATGAGCTGAGCACATGAAGCTCTATTGCTCCAGCGACGCTAATCTTTTCAGGTCCCTGAGGAGAATCAAGGTGTAAAATACAGATCGGTTCACAAGATTAATTACCACCGGACTAAATCTGGAGTAAACCGAGGCAGGGGGTGGCACACTGACATCCATCCGATCTGAGAACAACACCATGGGACAGTGCCGTTCACCTCATTGTCCCAGGGCTATGAGAGCCATGTAAGAGGGGATTAGGAACATTAGCCTAAGTCCATCTGGTTTCTATCATACCAACCTGTGCTTATTGGATGGGATAGATTTAAAGACACTGGTCTGCCAAGATGACACACATATGCTGCTTATACAGGAGAAAGTTGTATGCTGGTTGTCCCAAATGCAAATTACAAGTAAAATCATCTGAGTCTGTAATTTAAGTGTGCATGAACTTGAGACAAGGTTCCCACACCTTCAAACCATTTCCATGACCTTTACTGCTGTTTTTGATTAATGGATATTGATATTTTTAAAAAAGAATTTAAGATTTAAGATTGATTTGCTAATGAATCACTCCAGGTGATCTGCGAACCAGTCCACTGATTCACTAAAAATAATCAACTCAAAACAGCTCAAGAATCACACATTAGCTGACATGGCTTTCCAGAAAGTTTTATACTACACAAGAATAATTTCTTTTCAAAGAAAACTTTCAGAATTACCCATCACTCAATCAATAGGATCTTAAAATAACTGTCAAATAACCGTTTTAGTCAGTTTTATAAATTTTAGTCCAACTACAGTATATTGCACCATTTTCAATTTTCTGAAACAACATTTACAATGACCTTGATACAGTATTTGTACTTTTTTTTATACATAATTAAAACCTTATAATATCAAAAATTAGGCAGCATGTCCTGAGGTAACTGAAAAGTTTGGGCCACATGCAATACATTGATACCCAAATGTCTTGATAATGTCATTTCAATTTGGTGACAGTGCCTATATTTTTTAAATAAATGTCTTTGATAATGTAATTTATATATTTGGTGACAGTGCATATATATAAAGTATATATATATATAAAGTATATATATAAACAGTAATATAGTAATATTGTAAAATATTAATACCATTAAAAAAAATGAATATACTTTAAATTATAATGTACTTCTGTGATGCATAGCTCATCATCATTACTCCAGTCTTCAGTGTCACATGATAATTCAGAAATCATTCTAATATGCTGATTTATTATCAATGGACTGCAGGATACAGTTGCACTGTTTAATATTTTTTTGTAACCTATGATACTTTTTTCAGGATTATTTTGATGAATAAAATTAAATCTTTTGTAATCTTTTGTGTTTATTATCACTTTTTTTTTATCAATTTAACACATCCTTGCTGAATAAAAGCATGAATTTCTTTAAATAAATAAATAAATAAATCAAAATAAAACTTACTGGCCCATAACTTTTGAATGGTAAAAAGATTTATAGAATAAATATTTTACTTTTTATTCATCAAATAATCCTGAAAAAAGTATCACAGGTTCCCAAAAAATATTAAGCAGCACAACTGTTTCCAGTAGCCTATTGATATTAAATCAGAATTATTTCTGAAGGATCATGTACAGACACTGAAGACTGTAGCAATGATGATGAAAATTCAGCATTACATCACAAGAATAAATTATATTTTAAAGTATATTAAAGTATGAATTGCAATATTTCCCATATATATACACACATACATAGATACATACATATGGTGTTGGACCTGTACTTGCTATATTTATTTTGCATTGACCAATTTCTCATTTTACATAATTATGCTGCAAAACTGTAATTTAATGTTTGGCATACCAATAAAGCACAGTAAAATTAAATAAAAAGAAAGAGAACAATGCATTCATTCTGTATTAACAGCTTAACCCATCTGCTCAGCCAAGGGAGTAACTGGCCTCCAAATGCATCCTCGATTTACCTTTCTCTGGACAACTTGCCGCTCCTGGTTAGGAGGAGGATCTATATGCATGAAGAGGAGGAGGTCACAGCCAATGCATCACATCCACTGTGCGTGTATTAATAGTGTACACTCAGTGTGTAGGTGACAGCAGATCTCTATCTCTCCTCCATCACGCTGCTCTCCTACAAACCGCGTGTTCTTAGCACAAAACGCTCATTTAGGCTGATATGCAGTCTGTTCATAATATGTCAATCTGTAGAAAAATAAACACGAACGCTGTTACTATTGAAACAGCTATGTGTTGGGCAATGTTTATTTGACAGCTCCTTACTATATCATGTGATCTTTCCTCACGCGTCATTCGCTCGGACTCCGCCCTCTTTTATTAACACGTTCATAACCGATTGTCCCTTACTAGAGTTTCGCTTCAACAACGTCAGTAAACATGATTTTACCAATGATAGCGTGGTTTGCCATCTTTTATATATATATATATATATATATATATATATATTATATATATAATAGTATATATATATATATATATATATCATAATACATATATATATATACATATATACATATATATTATACATATACATATATATATACATATATATAAAAGATGTATATGTATATGTATATATATATTGTATATGTATATATATATATATATATATATATATATATGTATATGTATATGTATATGTATATATATGTATAATATATGTATAATGTATATAATATGTATGTGTATTTATATATATATATATGTATATGTATGTATATATATATATGTATGTGTATACATACATATATATATATATATATAATATATATATATATACACATACATACATACATACACACACATATATGTATAATATATATATATATATATATATATACACCTACATATATAATATATACACACATATATATATATATATATGTGTGTATGTATATTATATATATATATATATATATATATATATGTATGTATACACATACATATATATATACATACATATACATATATATATATATATATATATGCACATACATATATATATGCCTATATACATATATATATATATATATATATATATATATATACATATACAATATATATATATTCTTATAATGCTTGATTATTAATCAAACTGCAAAAACGTTACCACAAATAATATAGACCTATATTTGTAAATCGAGTGTCCTATGTAGAATTTTGCTGTATGTAATCAAATAAAAAATAATGTCATATAGCGTAAATTACGTATTTTAATACACTTAAATATAAGAGTTGACTTGACTAAAAACTAAAACTAAACTAAAAACTAGAACTAAAATATATACATAAATGCACCCATCCATCCATACTGGATAGTATTTTAAATGTATGTACATATATAGTATATATTAATAATAAATTTGTATGCATTTTAATATGCTTAAACATGATCTTTAATAACCTCAAACAGAAAATAAAATCAATTCATACTACAATAAAAGTGATTAATAATAATATATATAGTGTATATTTAATATATAGCATAATAGTGTATATATATGTAAAAAAAAAAATACAGCTACAGACTTTAGCTACAGTACATTTGACAATTCAAGAGGTTTGAAATGAATTATAAATGAACTCCTCCATCAATATATATGAAAAACACTTTACTGATCTCTGTTACCTGGGACTGATGACACTCCTCCATCATGATGTTCAGGCAATAAAATAATGATGAGGTCCTTATAGACACTCAAAAGTCTGGCACCTTCCATTCCATTCCATTCCCAATGACCAGATCTGAACTTTTGAAAACTTTCATGGCAGGTTCACACAGACTACAGGACACGAACGACTGCATTCAGAAAATAAATACAGGAAAAGGGTGGCACTTCTAGGGGCAACAGTGCAAAAGTAAATAGTACCTACAGTACTCATGGATACCTATGAGATACACCTGGGTTGTAGTTTTCCTCATTAGCATGTTTTGCTGTTTGAACATAAAAAATACAACTTCACAAAGCAGTTTTTAAGAAATGTTCGTGTTTCACACATTGATACAAAATTACAAAACACGACTTAAATGATACATTAATGCACTTTTTATAGCTGATGCTCAAACAGATGACCAGCATGTGATTTCCGATGTTGCCACAAATACATAGAAAACACAATATACAGTACAAAATGTTTTTGAACAAAAAGTTTTCCAAAACAAAGCACCCATGCCTAAATTAATAATGATGAACCACACTTGTATTTGGCTTTGTTTGATTAATCTCAACATATTAACCTATTTTACCTATATCATTTGTGTATTTTTATATTTATGTCATATTTTTAAGTGCTCCCTGAGACCTTCGTACAGTAAATGTGAACTGAAGGACACTTGTCTCTATGACTTTATGCATGTGTACTGACTTTCAGTATCATATCCATAATGCAGATCACTGCTTGCACATTTATTAAGCAGCTTTGCTGCAGTTTGTATTATTCCTCTCTTTCTGAAACAACTGTTACTTCTGTATTGTAAATATTAGCACCCATAAATCATCCAACATACATATTTTAATGAACATATGAACATTTCTGAAATCAAATCATGACATGAACAGATAAAACAGAAAGGTAGCACAGACTTCCTGATATCTAAACCTTTGCTTTGTTTCTATCAGTCCTACAATTCAAGTTAGACACTTAAACGAGAGGGGAAAAAAGTGTCATTCATATACTCGACTAATAAAGCATAATAACCAGTTCATCCATGATAACTGTTTGTACATGATTAAATAGTAAACTGAAACTTGAACCATGCAACCACATAGTGGTCACATCAGAACCCTGTCATTATACTTGATACAATCCAAGTTTCTTCTACAATGTTATTACAAGACCAGCTAGTGATTAAAAAACATTGCTAAAACAAATAAAATAATTATAAAAATAGTACATTAATTACAAAGCCAAAAGTCCCGGTAAACAAATAAGGATATTGTCCATTTGTCTGGAAGCACAGGGATAGACAGGACACTGTCTAGAGTATTTCCTTACCACGAGCCGTAGATGCTGCATGTGTCTTCAGAGTGTCCTGTTTTCTTCTCTTTGGTGCTTGTATTTAGGGTTAAATGCACAGGATGTACTGTTATCATTCAGGGTGTCTCTAGCTGAAGCACACAGGGCCGATGGTGAAGCCAAACTCGTGGCCGCTATTGCCCAAAATTCCTATATCACGTAGAGGAAGCAGGTCCATGTCTTCAAACTGAAACACGGACTCGCGCGGTGCGGGATCCACTTCCTTTGCAGACTGGTACAACAAATGCAAACATAAATGGTTTTAAACTGATTGTTAAAGGTAAAGCACAATTGTTTGAATTGAACAATAGTGTATATCAAAATAAATGTGCTCACCACAGCAATGAATGAACCATATACAAACCATTCACCTTCAAAAATGTGATAAAAATACACATTTGAATTACTAGTGCTGTTAAAATCCACATACCACACAATCCTGCACTTCTCCTATATAGCTCTGCTTCATAGCGTCTGTGAGGAACTGGACCTGTCGCTGTGTCTGGCCCAGTCGGTGTCCAGGGTAACAGGAGTACCTCACTCTCTGTTCTGCTCTGTTGCTCTGGAGTCGTAGAAACCGCAGCTGAACCACACTGAGGGCTGGATACTCAAACTGACCAAAGACAGACAGATGGGTTTTGATGGCAATACTGAAGGACAGTTTACTGTGTGCAACATCATGGCTTGAAACTGAACATAAAACATTATGGGTAATAAGAGCAGCATTATTAGTGGCGATTAACCTGGACAATGAATTAAAGACGTTAAAGCATTAAAGGGACAGTTCAGCAAAATGTAAATAATTCCATTATCATTTTGTTTGTTTGTTTTCCATACAACAAAAATGGCTAGTAAATGGAGCTGTTAAGGCCCGAAAAACACAAAAAAGTACCATAAAAGTAAACGGTCAACTTCTAAAGTGAATACATCAGTTTATAAGTATCTAAGTCTACAAATCCTGTGAATTTTCATTTTAGGTCAACTATCCCACAGTCAGCCCATCTCTTGTCAATAGCACACACTTTGATCCGATAGGAAGTAAAAAATTCTATAGACAAACAGTAATACTTACTTTAAAACCTCCCTCCAGTGAACTTAACCAGTAGAACTTGCTGTTATTCCCTGAGTCATTCAGCCAAGTACTTATGGGAAGCTGCGGAAATTGGAAGAGCGATAATAAGTTATTGATGTTCTTTGACATTACAGAAACACAGTGGTGAGGTATTAAGTAGAACATTACATGTGCATCTCTGGGGTGAAGGCAGGTCTCTGCTCCTGGCTCTGAGAAGTTACAGTAGGCCAAAAGAGCATCTAACGGACTGCCTTGGTTTGGGTCAATGTAGTAGAATCCTGCAAAAGTTACAAAAGTCGTTATTTAACAGATTATTTTTAATACCAGGTTTAAATGGGGTCAATATAACTAAGTGTATGTGTTTCAAAAGCTTTTTTAAACTCCATAAGCACAATTACTTAATCTTAATGCAAAGATTTCTCAATGATTGCACAAAGGGATAAATGTCTTTGAAAAATAGAAAAGTTGAAAGATAGGACTCTGACCGCTGGTGTAGTTGGGATGGCACAGCCACAGCTCCAGACAGGTAGATGCTGGGTGCTGCTTGCTGCCATCCGGAGGGTCCACCAGCAGCCGGAGGTCATGGTACAGAGAGTCCAACATTGTCTGAATCAGAGGGTAATTGGGCTTGTCTGAACTGTACATCAGGTCCTATTGGAGAATAAAAAGTAGTACAAATTGATTTGCCTTTTTGTGATCTACATTTTATTGAGGGTCCAAGAATAAGAAAGTTAGATTTGGTAATGCTCTGCCACTGCAGTTTGCTGAAGATAATAGCACATATTTTAGTTCTGCCATGATATCTATACACAAAATGTTGACTCTATTCATTCAAATTTATTCAGTGTGACCATAATCATGGGATGCTTGGTATTTAATGATCAGCACAGCAAATCAGAGTAAAAGGGCCACTAAGCTAAAAACAAACAAACAAACAAACAAACAAACAAACAAAAAAAAAATTGCCTTGATCTGGGTCAGGGTCAGGTTCACAGAAACGCCAGCAGGCCCTGGTGGCCCTGGTGGACCCTAAGATAAAAAATGTAATTAATAAAGAAAGGAATTAGTTTTCATATTGTTACAAAAAATGTAAAGGTGCCAACTTACTGGCAAGCCCCTCCTTCCAGGGGGTCCAGGATTCCCCTGAAAACCCTTAGGTCCCTAGGATTAAAGTGAAAAAGAGATATTTGATAACTAATTAAAATCTTAATTTATATTAACGTGAATATAAAATTATTTGATGTATTTTTATTTTGATTGATCTGCAACATTTCCTTTTAACCTGACTAAAAGAAGCTTTGAAAATTAAATTTCATACCTTGTCTCCAAACAAGCCCTGCAGAAGAGATAAAAGAGAATGTAATTATAAATGATCTTCATGCTCTTTCCAAAAAAAACAAAAAAAAAAAAAACACAGGCTGTGGTTGCGATAAGGCACTCCACTGTCATTAAAAATGAATTAACAATGGTTTCATATCTTTAAAGGACAGAGCACATGTAAATGCATCTGCAGCAGATGTGTTAATGCACATTGGGCTACGGTGTAATAGGTACAGCTTGCTATTAGTTTAAATGCTGAAACCTTAAAAAAAAAAAAAAAAAAAAAAATATATAATCACCGGTAGTCCAGGTATTCCAGGTGCCCCTCTAGGCCCAGCAGGACCAATATTTCCCTTGAGGAAAAGTACACACATTTTATATTTAATTATTCAGAAGATGATTTTAACCAAAGCAAGTGAAGGAAAAGATTAATCATAAAGATTCATCAACATTGACAGTGCTGCGATATATATACAGGTATGTACAGGTATGTATGGTGAAGGCAGTAAGCAAAAGAATATCTGTTCAATGAGATATTTTGACCTCACCTGATCCCCCTTTGGTCCTGGGGGTCCCAAAGGACCAAGAGGCCCCATACTCCCCTAAAAAAAAACAAATAAATACTTGTCTAAGAGAACGGAATAGGGTACACTGCAGACTCAATGGATGTGCTTGATATACATTATACCTTCAAGCCATCTTTCCCCGGTGGACCAAGTGGTCCCTGATCTCCTTTCTCACCCTGTTATAGACAAGTTAAGGTATCAATATTAATAATGTATTTCTAAGGCATCTGCAAAAAAGGAATCCTGTCTGAGTAGAACTTTAAAAGCACCTCTGCTCCTTTGAATCCATGCTCCCCAGGCTCTCCTCTCAGCCCTTGGATTCCCTGTCAAGCATACAAAGGTTTAATCAATGCATGATTATAATTTCGAACTGTGTTAAAAGTTTCCCAGTTTATTAATTCCCACATTGTTATTTAATTTCAAAATATGTGATAACTTTGATATTGATTGTTCTGACCAGGCATATCAAGCGTAACAAGCTTACCATACTTCCTCCCCATCCAGGGATTCCTTTCTCTCCTACATCTCCCCTCTCTCCCTATTGGACAAGGAGAAGCCAAGAAGGAAATCCATAATACTTTATGTCCAATTCAAGCCATGGAATTTAAAAATTAAACTCGTCATGTATTTAAATGCCATGTTGTCATCGTTGACCTCATCTCTGAACTCTGACCTTTTCTCCTCTTGGTCCTCTGGTCCCCCTCAACCCTGCTTTGCCTCTTTTACCCTTTAGGTATAAACCACCAACAAAAAAATCAATTTATCAATCATAATCACCACTATGTTCCAAATGTTTGTCCGGAATTATGACATACATGACATCAGAGTCTAAAATAAGCTTTCATGACACAATAATGTCGCTACACTTCTTTAACTTAGAGATTTGGAAACATTTAATAGTCTAAGAGGATACTAAAAGGGCATATCTCATCTTACCCTCCGTCCAATGTGACCCATTTTTCCAGATGCTCCATCCTTGCCTTGACCTCCCTAAAAATGCACCAAGAAGCAAATTCAAATTTAAAATGAAACTGCAGATAATCTGTATTCTCAAACACAGTTCTCATATTTGACAGAAAAGGACAAAGGCATAGAGGAAGAACCATTTATTTTAGATAGCAGACAAGGATTAAGACATAGAAAAGAACATTTGTGACCTTACCTTCTCTCCTTTCATGCCTTCTCTTCCTTCAGGTCCTGGGTTACCCACACTGCCCTGCAACAATCAAAACTCATTTAGGGCCCTGATGATTCAGCAGAGTTGAAACAAAAGCAGAATTAAGATAAGGTAAACCAATTTTTGTCTCTTTGCTGTAAATATTTTATCTCACTGGGCACTGACCTGAGCTCCTGGCAGACCTGGTGAGCCATGTACCCCTGCCTCACCTTGTAGACCCTAACAGAGTAGATTTGAAATTATATAATTGGGTTATTCAATAACAAGTACTACATTTATATACACAGACAAGCCCAAATCGGCACACCATCTCGTGCAATATTCTGGGTTTTAATGGTTTATACCTCCAAACCAGGCAGTCCCGGTGGTCCTTGAATGCCTTGAAGGCCGTCTGGCCCCAAGGAAAGAAATGAACATGTAGTGGATTTACAGGCAATTTAAAAGGAAGCAATCAAGAGTTTCCATCTTAGTGAAGTTCATTACAAACTCACCTCCACCCCTGGTTCTCCTTTATCTCCTGAGTCTCCTTTCTCCCCTTCAGGCCCTGGGAGACCTTTAGGGCCCAAAAGACCTTGGGGACCTACTGAGCCAACACCTCCCTGTAGGCCAAGATATGAAAATTAATGAGTTACACTTGAGATAAAAAATAATTTGTTGTTTCCCGATTTTCCCAAGAGATCCCATAAGAATAAACCATCAAGAACAGATTATCTGGGGGAGGAATATGAATGCAAAGAAATGATCTTTACCTGTGTCCCGGCTTTTCCTGCATCACCTCGCACGCCTTTGGGACCTGCAATTCCCTGAAGCACAGATATGAATAATGAAAACAACAATAACACAACAATTCTTTTCACTTCCAAAGAATTTTAATCCAATGTAAAAAACACGTTACATATTATGCATATATACAGTATTATGTTTTCAAGTGGATCAGAACCTCAGGTCCAGCATCTCCTGGCTCACCAAGTAAACCACTTGGCCCAACCTTCCCCTAAAAGAAAAGCTTAATTTTAGACCATAAAAACAAATAATCCAAAGATTCTCTAAGTGAACAATCAAACATGCTACCTTGCTTCCTGGAGGTCCATCTGGCCCCACCAATCCTGGATGGCCTGGTACTCCCTAAAACATAAGAAAACGGGAACTGTTTATTAATAATGTCAACTTTGCGGCCATATCACGCATGAATACAGGGGTCATTCATTCTCAGGCCAACACTCACCTCTACACCTTTTAGGCCAGGAGGTCCAACACCACCCATGAGGCCTGACTCACCCTAACATAAAAACAGTCAGCATTCGCACACAATCACAAACAGATGCAACAAAACTGACACAAACAAGTGCTGACAAGATACTATGTATTTTAGTGTTTAAATTAGAAAAATACCTGCATTACCATTGAAAACTTCGGGGTTGGTAAGATTTTTCTTTTATGCTCTTAAGTATCTTATGCTCACCAAGGCTGAATTTATGTGATCAAATATACACCAAAACAGTAATATGTTAAAAACAGGTGTGCTGTTTAATATTTTTGTGGCAACCATGATACATTTTCAGGATTCATTGATGAATTGCATTTATTTTAAATAACAACTTTTGTAACATTATAAAATGTCTTTACATTTTTACCACTTTATCACTTTTGATAAACTTAACGCATCGTTTCTGAACCCAAACCTTTGAACTGTAGTGCATATGATAAAAAATATCAGGCTAAATAAGATGTTACATAAACAAATACATAACGTGAAATTCTGATTTGCACTTACCTGTAGTCCGATTTGCCCCTTGTCTCCCTTGAGCCCCCTCTCTCCCTGCTCCCCCACTTCTCCCCATGGTCCCTCTAAACCGGTAAATCCTTGCAGGCCTATATCACCCTGAGGAAAAAAAAAAAGAAATATAGTACAATAGCATTTCTCCTTGTGAAATGACACAAGCTGTGAATGATAAATGACCTTCTCTCCTTTAGGGCCGGGATCACCAAAAACTCCAACTGGACCAGCATCGCCTTCATTAGAAGAAATACACCAATATTGCTCTTACAGTGACAGTGAGACCGACTGCATTTGAAACAGATGACTTTAGGGTTAAATTGTTAAATCACAGTTGTGCTGACATTAAGAAATTGATCTCCACACCTCACTGCCTGCTGGGCCTGGTTGACCCATTAGACCTTTAGCACCTGGAGGGCCAATGTCTCCCTTTGGTCCTTGAAGACCAGGTTTTCCAAAGGGACCTCTGTCCCCCTGCCAGTACAAAAATGACATTGTATTAAAAAAAAAAAGATAGGTAAAAAAAATCCTGTATAATTGTTACTTTGTCAAGCAAATATAATTTAATAATTATTTCACCGTACCTTATCACCTTTCCTTCCAGGAGGCCCCTCCAAACCTGACGGACCAGATGGACCCTGCAGAGGTCAGAGAGCTTTCATCACATCTCTGTTGCCACCAATTTCTAAAAGCTATAACAATGTTGTATGTAACAGTAATTTTATTCTAGTTCATTAAAATATCACATAACCATGGTAAAATCTCTGTAATGCATGTCCTCTAGTTGCTTTAGTTTGTTGTTCTGTATTGAACCAAGTCCAAATAGTTTTGCAGATCCATGCCAATCTAACCTGTTGCCCTTCCAGTCCGAGCGGCCCATCATCACCAGAAGGACCCATCATTCCCTGTGCAATTATAGAAACTTTCAGTGATTTCATAAGGAAGCACAATTTGTGATTCTCTAAATCTCATAAATCACTTCAATCACCTTTTCTCCCTTATCCCCATCTATACCTGGCAGTCCATTTGCACCCTGCGGACCCTGAAGACAGATTTGCAGCACTTAACTTAATATTCTTCAATGTCCTTCATGTCCTTTCAAGTAAAGTAGGGAGAATCACTTACTGGAATCCCCGGGGGCCCGTTTGGCCCAGGGTCCCCTGGGGGTCCTATACTTCCACGGGTTCCTGGTTTTCCAATGACCCCACTGACCCCCTGAAGTCCTGGAGGACCCTATAGTAGACAATTGTTTAGAACAAATAAGTGTTTAGAAATGATCAGCCAAATAGAGATATAATGTAAATGAGAGAGCTGATTGTGTGCTCACACATGGCCCATCTGTTCCCTGATGCCCAGAATCTCCTTGACGGCCCTGCAGAGATGTAACCCATGGTTTACAGTTGAAGGAAATAAATGAAGCACTTTATATTTCAGCACTGCTTTATGAGGAATAAACTCCACTGAACTAGTAAGGTCAAGATCTTATATTTTCTTGAGAAACGGTATATACTGCACCTGGGGTCCTGGTGGGCCCTTTTCTCCTACTGGACCAGGGGGACCCTAAATAACACACACAAAGTTTGGGAATATAAGTCATCATCACAACATGCAAATGACAGTGTCACAGCAGTGGAAACCAAACTATATTTATCCATAGAATTGAAGAAATAAAGATTCACAAAATTTGAAATAAAAATGATTGGCTTTAGATCCCAGTGTTTGTACTTGATCCCTCACACACACTTACTGTTGGTCCAGACTTCCCAGTTGGTCCAGGAGGCCCTCTTAGGCCTGGCTCTCCCTATAAGAAAACCTAAAGTTACTATTATAAAGGCTAAAAACAGTGTGGCTCTGCTCTAAACCCAAGTGAGCTGTCTAGATTTTTAGTCATCATCCTAATAGGAAGGTTGTTCCAGCATTATAATGGATAAGGGAATCCCTGGATGCAGTCATTTACAGTATGAGGTTCCATATTGGTTAGGATGTTGCCTTAAAATTCAGTGGCCTATGCAGACTTTGCACACATACGATAAGAATGGAGCCTTTATCTGTAGGTGAGCTTCAACATTATAACTGCAATGTACAACACCATAATATAATGACATTATCACTGTTAATGTAGGATGGTTAAAGTGTAATTTGTCTTTACTCTGTTTCCAGTGTGGCCCAGTCTTCCTCTCATACCCACGTTTCCTGGAAAACCTTAAGAGAATACGACAGAGTGAGCTGGCTATGTCAAAACATCAACCTTAAAGGGATACTCCACTCCAAAATGAAAATTTTGTCATTAATCACTTACCCCCATGTTGTTCCAAACCCATTAAAGCTCCGTTCGTCTTCGGGAACACAATTTAAGATATTTTGGATGAAAACCTGGAGGCTTGAGACTGCCCCTAGACTGCCAAGTAAATAGCAGTGTCAAGGTCCATAAAAGGTATCAAAGTTGTCGCCAGAATACTCCATCTGCCATCAGACGTGCAATCTGGGTTATATGAAGCGACGGGGACACTTTTTGTAAGCGAAGAAAACAAAAATAACAACTTTATTCAATAATTCCTTTGTCAACGATCTCCTCTGTGTCTCTCCATATCAGCATATGCTGTGTATGTTCTTCTGTGTCATCCGCGCCACAAGGATGCGCTGCTTCTACGTGTATTTAGCTTTGATTTGAAATAAAACAGCTCATCCTTGTGGCGCGGATGGCACAAAAGAGCATACACAGCATACGGTGATATGGAGAGACACAGAGGAGACCGTTTTGTGTTCCGAGGACAAATGGAGCTTTTACGGGTTTGGAACGACATGGGGGTAAGTGATTAATGACAAAATTTTAATTTTGGGGTGGAGTATCCCTTTAAACATTATTATCCTCATCCTGCTCCCTCTCTCTCTATAAAAGCTCTGTAGAGGGGTCACTTACATACATGCCAACAGGGCCCTGCGGTCCCATTGCTCCTGTCTTTCCAGGGAAACCCTGAGAGAAATAAGCACACATGCCAAAACATCCTGAAAATCAGCAGCTTGATTCCATGAACTACTGCAGTGGTTCTCAACCACATTCCTGGAGGACCCCAACACTGCACTTTTTGCGTGTCTCGTTTGTCTGACACACCCATTTCAAGTCTGTGAGTCTCTACTAATGAGCAGGTGACCTGAATCAGGTGTGTTTGATTGAGGATACATGCAAAATGTGCAGTGATGGGGGTCCTCCAGGAATGTGGCTGAGAACCACTGAACTACTGTATATAAGAGCAAACAAATAAAACATTTCATAAACATACCCTCTCTCCTGGTGGTCCTGGACTGCCCATAGGCCCCTCTCGTCCAGGTGGACCCTGTCAGTCAAAACAAAATCATCAGTATAGATTTAACAATTCACAAACAGATCACTATGCATTGTTTTTTATGGTTAAGTTGCTGAAGTGATATTAGTCTAATTACATTTCTCTATAACCTCTCTAATCATAAAAAGCTCATTGAATAGGCAAAATGTATCACCTGCGTACAACTACATGCGAATATAAGGTAAACAATAAAAAAAATACAGTAAAACATTTTCTATTTGAATATTTTTTAAAATGTAATTTATTCATTTGATGACAAACCTGAATTTTCAACAGTCATTACTCCATTACTTTTGTATTTTGCTGCTTAATATTTTGTGGAAACTGACATTTTCTTCAGGATTCTTTGATGAACAGAAAGTTCAAATAAAATCACTTATTTTGTTTATTTTTTGTATAAATGTAAGTCATTACTGTCACTTTTGATCAATTTAATGAGAATAAAAGTATTAGTTTAATGATGATTCACTAACACTTTACAAAAGCACAAAAACTACTTTTGATATACATTAAGATTAATACTGCCATATTCTGTCATAAAACTCAATCTTGATACCACTCGATAGCCCTTTGTTGAACCTTGTATGACTGCATACCATAGCATGGGGTCAAGAGTTGAGTTAATCGGCTCAGACACAACAGTAGCTGCTTTACAGGATTCAAGCTTGTAAGACAGACTTCAAAGCATACTTACAAGACAAGTTAAACCAAACAATGACTGATTGAAATACCTAAATAAGCTTTGATCTCAATATGCATGAGCTCTACTTTTGTGTGAGAGAAGAAGAGTAGAATGTGTGTGAGTGTAATCATCTGCATTATGTACATAGAAATGCAATGCTAAAAAAAAAATACAAATAAAAAATTGAGAACACGTACACAACTTCAACACCCTCAACTCAAGAACAACCATTTTCAGCCGGATATTGAAAAGCTGATGTGCCAAGAATAAATTATGAAAATTTAACAGCATATGTCCTGATTTGGATGCACAGTGTAACAAATTCAATATGATGAAAAATAATATGTAATATGGATTCAATTTATTTTTCTTTTCTAAATCTAGGTACTGTAGGTAATAACATTGGCAAGTCCGATAAGTAATTTCAGCATGGGGGTCAGGAGGGTGTCTATCTGCAAGCAGAAGAAATTTTTCAAATATACTGATAGTCATTATTCTTGTGCTTATGAATAAGATATTCGGCTTCAGGCACAGCTGACTAATAAACTTTGAAGTTATTTTAAAGATGTGTGTTGAACACATGAATAGAGAAGAAAACTCACCATAGATCCTGGGGGTCCATCCTGACCACGTTCTCCAGGAATACCTTGCAGTCCCTGAGGTTTGAGAAACCATCCAAGACCTTAAAAGCCTGTGTGTTCATGTGTGAACCAGTGTTTTCTGCTGCCACCACTGACCATTAATCTTCTCACCTACTGCATTTTACTAGAGTCATTTATGGCTGGTAGGGTGCAAATTAAACTTTCACAGGCTGCGCAAAAACACTGGTGCCCACTAAATTCCTGGAAAGTCTGTCTTTGTTTGTATAACCTCTTTATGAAACATAAAAGGCATAGCCCATCCTCTATAAAATGTGATCATCATTTTTTATTGGCTCTGCACCGGGAGCTCAGTCTCATGGTTTCATGACAACAATCTGCATTATAGAGCTCCTTTCACTGCCAAAAATGGCTCATTAATAGTAAATAAAGTCAGTTAGAGGTGCTTGATATGAAAACTTAGCAGTGATAGCTAAATAAAACAGCCTAGCTTAGATTCAGCCTAGTAGCTAAATACTACATTAATGAATTAAAGGGATACTCCACCCCAATATGAAAATTCTGTATCATCCGCGCGCTGTCTTCTTTTAAATCAAAGCTAAATACACGTAGAAACAATGCATACTTGTGGCGCAGATGATACAGAAGAGCATACATAGCATACGGTGATATGGAGAGATACAGAGGAGACTGTTGACAAAGGAATTTTTGAATAAAGTCTTATATTTGTTTTCTTCGCTTATAAAAAGTGTTCCCGTTGCTTCATATAACCCAGATTGCACGTCTGATGGCAGATGGAGTATTCTGACAACGACTTTCATACCTTTTATGGACCTTGACACTATTATTTACTTGGGAGTCTACGGGACAGTCACAGTCCTCCCGGTTTTCATCCAAAAAATTGTGTTCAGAAGACGAACAAAGCTTTTATGGGTTTGGAACGACATGGGGGTAAGTGATTAATGACAAAATTTTCATTTTAGGATGGAGTATCCCTTTAATAAAAACAATATAGATTTTTAAACAATTGGGAGGTGGGCTATTCTTTTTTAAGAGAGCTGAACCCACCATTAGTCCTTTATTTCCTGCATTACCCACAAGGCCTTGCAGTCCCTGGAGCACAAGAAAGCGCAATGAGAATCAATTTAAACTTTCATTTAAATCTAGAATTAGACGCCATAATATTCTAATGTTTCTAAATGTTTTTGCACAATACCCTTCTATCTTATTATTACATATTTATATTTAATTGATGTAGAAATGCATCAGCGATATCTTTTTTACATGGTTCATGGTATTAGAATATAGAATGGGAACCTGTGTACCAGGCTTTCCTTCAGCTCCAACAGGTCCAGACGGGCCAGGTAAACCCTGCAATGAACACCATCAACACTGACATCATCAACATTCTACACAAAGATTGACATTAGTCCCAGTTTTTGTGTATGAACACTTACAGGAAGTCCAGGCATGCCCGTGTGACCCCTCTGCCCTGTTCGACCCTGAAAATTAGACATGTATCGAGACTTTATTCGAATCAATATCACACAGCACAACTAGTTGAAAAGATCTGTTTATAATATCTTAAAGCTTAGAACCATATTATATGACAATATACCATGAAGTGTATTACCTTTAGGCCTCTATGACCAGGCTTTCCAGAGAGGCCTTCAGGACCTTTGCTTCCCTTTAGTAAAATCAAGATGGACATTTCACATTGGAGAATATTACACTCCATTTGAGACACTAAAAATATTAATGCATGTAATACAGGGCAACTCTGACCTTTGGCCCCTCCTTTCCCACTTTGCCATGCGGACCAGCTTCTCCATCCTCTCCCTGTGTAAGGATGTTGAGTTAGTCTATTTTAGTATATTAGTGAGGCAAGTCTATTTTAGTATATTAGTGAAGCAATATTAATGTAACTCATACCTGGATCCCTTGTGGCCCTGGCAGGCCTCTTATGCCTGAGAAACCAGGAAAGCCTGTTGGTCCCTGCTCACCTTGAATGCCTTGTACCCCTGGGGCTCCTCTAACACCCTGAGAGGAAAATACAATTTTCAACAAGTGACATCTGTTATCATGAGAATAGCAACCTATTACATCATCTTGAGCTAAAATGTAGACACTATATATACTCTAAACTAATTCATAGTTGTATGTTTACTTTGTTTCCTTTAGGTCCAATGTCTCCCCGGTCTCCATCAGGTCCTCTGTTACCTTAAAAGACAGTAAAGCCATTAAAGCCTAAATGAAAACTCTTTAGTCAAGACATGTAAAAATAGAGATGGCATGAGCTTACTTTGATACCAGTAAAACCTTTTGGACCTTGTGTTCCTGATACACCCTAAAGAAAAATGAAGAAAAAACAAACTAATTAACCAGTACATGAGAGATATAGGAAATGACATTGGTTAAATTTGAAAGACACAGTTATCAAAAACAAAAAACAAAAAAAACAACATTGGGATTTTTTTTTTTTTTTGGCTATGTGGTATGAACTACAGTTGAGCTTTCTCATTAGGAAAAAAAAACTCTTTAGACTGAACTGGGCTTTTACCATTAATCCTTCGAATCCTGGCTCCCCTCTAAGGCCCACTGGCCCGGCAGGTCCCTGTAAATGAACAGGGATAAGAAGGTACTGTACATTATCGTTCAAAAGTTTGGGGTCAGTAATTTTTTTTTAATTAATAATTTTATTCAGCAAGGATGCATTAAATTGATCAAAAGAGTATAAAAATTTATAATGTTACATAATGTTGTTATGTAAGTTTTTCTGAAAATAAATGCTTTAAAAAACATTATACATCAAAGTATCTGGAAATAAATAATGCATAATGGTTTCCACAAAAATATTAAACACCACAACTGTTTTCAGTTGAATACTGGAGTAATGGATACTACAAATTCAACTTTGACATCGGAAATTAATTAAATAGAAAATAGAAAACAGTAGTAATTGCAATAATATTTCATAATATTACTGTTTTTACTTTATTATTGATCAAACATATGCAGCTTTGGGCATAAGAGACTTATTTCAAAAACATTTAAAAAATCTTACTGACCACATACTTTTGAACACTAGAGTATGTGTTCATATTAAATATCTTGTGATACTGAACAGCATGAAGTCTTAATATTTAATGTGTAAGAAGATCAAAGCAATTTAAAGATACATTCTTCACTCTATGAGAAAAGAGTGCTTACAGGTTCTCCTTTGGGACCTGGTAAACCTTCCCGGCCTGACAGTCCCTAGTGGAAAAGCATATGAATACAATAATATGGATCATGATCAAGAAGTAAACTGTTTGAGTCTGTCATGGGCTAGTTAGTATACATGCTGTATATTAGTATGCAGATATCTATGTGAAATAACATAACCTCAAATGATCCAATCCCTGACTACCATCTCTTTATTCAATCAGTTAGATTCATTATAGTGGAACAAATATTCACCTGTAGGCTCCTTGATCCTGGAGGCCCAATATGTCCCTCTAATCCCTGGGGACCCTAATAATTACGTATAGGTTATGTAGAGGTCATTTATCAATAACTTTACAATGTCCCAAATAATAAATACCATACCTGTGGCCCCCGAAGACCAACAGGTCCTGGAGGTCCAGGCTCCCCCTAGAAAATAAAACAGAAATTATTAGTATGTAACAACATACTACAAACTGACAAATAGAGTGGAACAAATATGAGGAACACTTACACGAGAGCCATTAGGCCCCTGGGCACCAACCACACCTGTCCAACCAGGAGCTCCCTGCAAATATTTAAATAAGATCTATTTTAATGCACAAATCATACACTACCATTCAGAAATTTGGGGTTTGGAAAGATGCATTAATTGTTCAATCCTTAAAAAAAAAAAAAGTAAAACATTTTCGATAAAATTATTAAGCAGCACAACTGTTTTCAACTGTGATAAGATTCTTGAGCCTCAAATCAATATATTAGAATGATTTCTGAAGGTTCATGTGACACCGAACACTGGAGCAATGATGCTGATAATTCAGCTTTGCCATCATAGGAATAAATTACATTTTAGTATATATTAAAATAGAAAACAGTATAAAAGTAACAAAAAATAAAAATAAAAATATTAACAACCCCAAACATTTGAATTTGTATAAGTAAGAAAACTACAGTATACAGTAATACCAAAAAACCCCAATTCATTTTAAAAAAGGAAGCATACAGTATACTGTGATGTGAATACTAGTTTTAGCTGACCAGCCCCTTTTGTTAATATTTATTGATCATATCAATTTCTGCTGTTCTGTATTACTTACTGGTGGACCTGGAAGACCTGGTGGTCCCTCCATCCCATCATCCCCCTGCAAACATTACCATTAACAGATAAAAATCAATTGATGCCTTTAAAGTTTTATTGCATTATAGTTATTTTGTTTTCACTTACATCTGGCCCTGGATGACCTTCAGGGCCCTCCATCCCTCTCATTCCTTGTGGACCCTGTAGAAGAATTCAAATATAATCAGGCAAGATGCTGAAAAGGGTTAATAGTGTTATTATGAATAATAAAACTATGTACATTTAAACAACAATGCCAGATGTAATTAAAGCATAAAGAATTTTTATTGTGTTCATTCTGTTCATTAATGTTGCTGTAACTTACAGGAGGGCCGACAGGACCAGGAGAGCCAGGTGCTCCTTTTGAACCCTGTAAATGTGAACTACAGGTTACATATTTTCATAAACACTTACAATTATTAGGCAGTTTTCCCAGCATTTTGCAACTGTAGATTATAAAATTTCACAAAAAATATATAAATTAAGTGCCTGTTTAATAATGTAGTTCTTTGCCTGACCACTAGATGGCAATATATACCATCATCTCAAAGAATGCACCCTATACTCTAAACATGAGTTGCCCTCATTTATTGACTATTGATTTAATCATAACTTACTTTCTCTCCGCCTTTTCCCATATCTCCACATGGACCCTCTGGTCCAGCAATACCCTGCAACAAGAAAAGTGTAAGTCCTTAGGCAAAAATAAAATAACAAAAAAAAAAAAAAAAAAAGAAACCCTGGCACATCATGGGATTTGATCTATAATATTTTAGTTACTAGCTTCACCATAACTATCTTACCTCCTCTCCTTTCTCTCCAGGTGAGCCTGATTCTCCTTTATAGCCTAGAGGACCCTGTGTTTAAAAATGTACTGTTAACATACCAAAAGAATCAGAAAACATGACACAATAAAACACTTTCAGGCCAGGATGCTGAAAAGAATTGCTTATCTACCTTCAAAATGTCAATGTCACTGTAGCATTTATATTAATATCATTTTACCTTTGGTCCTGGAATCCCCAGAGGCCCCTGAGGTCCATCCAGCCCATTTTCTCCATCCTTTCCAAAGACCCCTGCTCTGCCTATCACACCTTTTGGGCCACGGTCACCCTGCAAGAATAACACACAGAAAATAAAAATTAATAAATTAATAAAAAAAATATATATATATTATAAATTACGAAAAAACTAATTTCTTTGTTCATCAAATTTGTTAAAATATCTAATGTGCATCAGGTATTGCAACGTAAATGCAGGCAAAGAATCCAAGTTGGGTGTTTTTATTAATATGAGTTAATATTAATTCATCCATCCATCCATCTATCTGTCTGTCTGTCTGTCTGTCTGTCCGTCAGTCCATCTGTCTGCCTGCTCCTTCAAATAGTGGTACATAAAAATGTTAACAAGCTCATTTCAGCAGTGATTGATGCAAGACTTTTGAGAGGCACAAATGTGTTGTACTTTTTTTCACATTAAATCTGACAACCGCAATAATCTGTGGTTAAATCTCAGTAATGATGGGTGGAGTTGTGTGGCTGATAACTGTCTCCCTTTCACACACAAAAAAACCCCAGTAAATTAATTGCCACTAATTTAAGGTTATATGATGTCTTGCTCTGATAAAAAAAGCAAATATTGGTCTATTTATGAATTACATTATTTACAGCTGTTTTGACAGATTGTCAAATTTTCTTATTGGGAATATGATTACATTATATTTAAAGACACAACACTTCATTTTGGTGTGCAATTAGTAGGTTAATATCACTACAAGAGCAATAGTTATGCCTTAGCAAGTACCACTAATAAAAATGAAGCTTCCCTTAGTAAGCATCACTAAAAATGACAACATTGCACCATAGGATATTACCATGTCTCCCATACGTCCTGGACGTCCTTGTTCACCTGGCTCCCCAGGTGGCCCCTAGTAGAGAAGGTTAAGAGAGAGAGAGAGTGATAGAGATCATGATTTAGTTGAGCAGGTGTTGTCATCCGAGCTTAGGAAGTACTGCGCTACATAACACAGGTGTTGCTGAGCCTCATCAAAATCTTATTAAACCTCACCTGCAGCCCAGGTTTCCCCATCTCTCCTTCCGGACCAGGCGGACCTTGCGCTCTCTACAAGCTCACCAAAAACAGAACAGAGTCAGTGATATTACATGTTCAGAAACATAACAAATTTCACAAATATGTGTTGCATACTTACAGGCCAACCTGCACGAAGAAGTTGGAAGAACGAAGTTTGCTGGAGGAGAGAGTGAGAGAAAAACATAATTATTTAACTGAGCATCACATGACTATCCATGTTTATCACATTGTTATCATCAAAGCTTTATTTGATACTTTATTAAGTTAAACCTACAAAACTGCTCTATTTGTCATAAGGATGGGTCAACTTGTTGTCAAACAATCAGATAACAACTCTTTTTGATAAGTCACGACTTTCACAGATACAGCCATATGCATGCAGACAGATATTTTTTTGTTTCTTATATGCCATAAATGCTGTATTTTTTTGTAACAATCTCTTAAACTATAAAAAATCAAAATGAATCATAAATAACATTTATACATTATGTATACCCTGTCTTGATTGATAGAGCAGCACGATGTTGGAAAAAACTGCATTTTGATATTTTGTTTTTCTGCAATATATATTGAGATATGAAAAAGTATAGGAAATTGCTCCAGATTACTTGAATGGCTATATTTGGAAAGAATCAATCATTCTAGAAGGGAGTGCATTTGCATAGAAAATACAATTATTTTAAAAAGCTGAAAAATGACCTTACTTTGAAGACCTTTTTTGAATGCAACACATTCCTATAGGGTTAAACAATTTGGGGAAAAAATGAAACGGTGATTGTTCATACTTGGGCAAGAACCAACTCAAACCCCTTTTACTAACCATAATGTGAACAAAGTTTTAAAAAAAATATATTTTTCCACTCAAGTTTTCATTGACTAGTCATTCAGACTACCCACCAATTAGTCTATATTCAAAATATATGTTTCTGTCATTCCTGGTCTCTTATTGAAGCTTTTCTTTCTGTTACTCCGAGGAGTCATTTTAATAAAGGCAAAAGCCATAACCATGCTATTCTGGTTTTACTAAAGCTTTAATTGATCCATTTTCATCCAACCAGACTCTAGACTTAAAAGCTGCCCTGTGAACTACAAAGGCGTTCACAAAGACAGCATGCTGCACACTGGACACATATCCCAAAATGAGTTACGAGGTCACAGGCTGCTTTTAATTAAACCATGCTGGACAGAGGTTTCAGTTATCAGAGCAGATGCATTCAGAGATACCGAGCTGGAAACTGACATGGATGGTGAGACTGACTGATTGTGCTGAGGTGACCTTGCTCTGGGTTTGAGTAAAGGGAATATCACCCTTTCAGTTACAGGAACAACTTATGACATCATGCAGCACTAAGAGTAGAAAAGTCGTTGCCCTCAGCTGGATTGCTCAATGTACAGTGAGGGATGGTTCAAAGACTGTAGGAAACAAACACCCCATTACAGCAACAAGAGAGAATTCCTTCCTCTCGCTCTCTTTTTCTCTGAGGGCATCTTTATTCAATCACGGCTCATCTGAGCCATTACACAAGTTACAGCTGTGCACTAGCAGCCACTTTAAAGGGATGAGGGATAAAGTTTAATGTTGTAGACAGAGAGACCACAGACAGGGATGGAGCACAGAGAATGGAGAAACTGAAAAAAAGAGAAAACTTACCTGAAATGCAGCCCATTCCTCAGGTGTGTTTCTCCACAGGTAGAATGTGGGCAGCCCAGGTGGCCCAGGAGGTCCTGGGACTCCACGGCGACCTGGACGGCCCTTAAGCCCAATGGAACCCTAAACAAAATCAAAACAATAAGGAAGACTGAATCACACACACACACAAAAACTTTACACTGACATATGCTTACAATCTTAAACAAATCTCAAACCTGATAAAACTGTTAGGATGAAAAACAAAATTCCATCACACATCTGCATTGTATAAACAGGCATGTTGTAAGACAGCACTGTACATAGTAGATCTGTTCAGTTTAGACACCTCCAGATAACTGATAAATATTATATCAATTATCATGACTTTCACCACTAAAGTGAAAAATGTCTTTTTGTTATATCAATTAATATAAATGGCTACAACACAACACCATTTAAAAGTTGAGGGCGAGCAGGATGAAATAAAATGATCAAGACATTTGTAATGTTACAAAAGATTTCTAATTCCTGTTGATTTGAGCTCTCTATTCATCAAATAATCCTGAATATTTTTTTTTTACAGGTATCACAGTTAATATTTTTGTGAAAAATATTTTGTGAAAAAGAAGCTAAAGAATCCTGAAAAGCACAGTATTGTCTTTGCAAGCTTCCCTGTTGGCATTTGGACTTCTTTTTGGAGACTGAACATATAAGAGCAGTCTTAACTGAAGTGACAAAGGTCATAGAAGGACACAAGGGGTCAGCTGGTCATGACCACAGACACGTGAACTTTCCATGAACTTGTGGGGGTGAGTCACTTTGACCTCGGCTTGCCTTTGTTCACCATGACAGCATGAGAGATTCACACTGACTGCTCTTGTCCACTTCTCATTAAAAAAGATTCTGATTATCATACCTTATCACCTTTGGCTCCTGGAAAGCCATCACTCCCAGGACATCCCTAGAAGGAGTAAGGCATAGTAAAAGGCATATTAAATACCTTAAACATACAAAGCCACAGAGCGTGACCAAAATAAAACATACGTCTTTCATTTTTAACAGAAAGTGAGCTTGTTTAACAGAGTTAAAACGAAAGGTTTATAGCACGCAAAAAGATGTAAATAAGCAATAAGATGTAAAAACATATACTTTAGTGGCACTCTGACTACAGTTATACAAGCACATTTAAACATAAACTTTTAACATCACAAAACTTCTAAAAGCAGGATGACACCTGGTTTGCAATTTTTTTGCATTCACACAGAGTAAAAATATTCATCACTAAATGGCACTGAACGGTTTGTGACAAGCTTTTGGTCATCTGAGCCAAACAATTGATCTAGCTTCAAAAAAATTAAATACTGGACCATTGTTACTGGATCACAATTTATATACCAATGTAGTATTCATAAAAAATAAAAAATAATAAAAAAAGCTTTTATTTTTATATTTAAAGTTTTTATTTTAGTGTAAGTTTTAGTAATTTGGTTGTGCTTTTGCTTTTTTTTCTGTTTAGCTTTTAGTAATTTTAGTACTTTATCTCAGTCTTAATTTAGCTTATTTAAGCTTAATTACTTACCATTTCTACTTTTTTTAGCTTAAGATTTTTCATCTTACATTTATATTTTATTTCAGCTTTATTTCAGTTAACAGAAACAATTTTGAATCATTTCTGTTTTAGGTGACAATAACAACACTGCACCACAGGACAATATTTTAGACTTAAGAGGTATATAAACACATATAAATGTTTAGCTTTTAAACAGAACAGGCTTTAACTCCCTGGAATGATAAATTCAGTTCCTTATTCAACATATGACTAAATGCTTGACCCCCACCAAGACAGAAATGCAAGGTATGGTAGTAACAGAGATGTGAAAAAAGGGGGTATTAATTACTGTACCTCTACTGCATTTTGCTTTCAGGCAGAGCAGTATGTCCTTAATGTTTTTAGCTTACTGGTATAAATCAACCCTTCATGATCTAACGGAGGTCTTTTACAGTGCCTGGGCCACTGGAGCTCAGCCAGAAGCCTCCAGATGGCACCACATCTGGGTTTACTTCTGTTAGAACTTATCACTTTTAAAATCAGGTGAATGTTGCATTTTGATTAGGTGAGACAGATGGGTCGTTCCTCCTACAGCCAATTATTGAGAGCCATATGAATCATGCCAAGATGGGAAGTGAGACATATGCAGTATGTTGTACAGCTTAAAACAGCTTAAATATACATATACAACATCAAAGGACTGAAAATTCCCTTCTTTAATTTTTTCCTCTTGTGCTTTTTGCATCAGACTGATTTTGCAGATTGTGGCAGAAGTTTCCTATTCTGTTTATTGTGTAAGAATCTGCACATGTCTTGTTTTACTTATATTAGTGTATGTGTGATGTATCTACTACAGCTATTCATATCAGCCATTGTGTCCATTTTTTTCTGATGCAGACTTGTTTCAAGTAATAATTTTGTGTTAACAGGATGTGACGAGACCAAAACTTTCTGCAATATATATACTAGTGTTACTTTGTATAATTATTTACTACAGTACTTTAGTATTTATTAACATTTAAAATTAGATTTTACATTTAGACTTTAATTTGAGTTTGTTTTAGTTATTTTCTAATGCCCTTTGTGTCTTTTTTTTCTATTCAGCTTTAATTAATTTATCAATTAATTATTTTTTCAGGTTTGGTCAAATTATTTTAAGTTAGCTGCCAAATTGCACCCTCCAGAAGTTTGCGCTCTGCAAGTGAACGACGCCTTGTGTTGCCATCCCAAAGAGGTTCAAAATCACTCTCACGGACTTATACTCAATTCCAAAAAACAACTAAATACTCATCTTCAAAAATTCAATTCGAACAGCTGAGTCTTTACTCATTTTCAAAAAACATCTAAAGACTCATCTTTTTCGCCTGCACTTTAATACTAGTACTTACCTTTTTTTTTTCTATCATATTCCCAAAAAAAAAAAAAAAAAAAAAAAAAAAAAAACCCTGGCTACGTGTTCTGTCCTACACTAACTGAGACTTGTCATAGCACTTGTATACCGTTGTTGTTCTCGTTGATCTGATTGTTTCTACTGTTCATTTGTAAGTCGCTTTGGATAAAAGCTTCATCTAAATTACCAAAAATAAGTTTTCAAATAAATTATTTTAAGTTAGCTGCCAAGACAACATTTTGAATTTTCATTTTCAAGTTTATCTAATATTTGTATTTCATTTCAGTTTTATTGCAATTACCAAAAATGAGTTTTCAAATTAGATTTAGTTTTAGTAAATAATTAACAATAACAACGCTGATATATTTAAGTTATACTCACAGGCTCACCTTGGGGCCCCACTGGCCCCATGGGTCCTCTTTGAATGCGATACATATTCCCATCAGAGCCACGCACAAGATCTCCATGCCTTTCTGTAAATATAATGGTACCTGGGTGCTCCTCAGATCCCCAGCCAGGTCCTACAGGGATATCTGGAGTTTTGAATGTTTTTCTTCCTTTTGAGATGCCCTCCCAAGTAGTTGTTCTCACAGGAGCCTGTGTGGTGACCCCCAAATCCTCTTTTAACAAGTTGGATTCTCGATCCTCAGGACTGGAGGTGGTTTCCAGGTGAATTTCACTACTAGGTACAATACTTCCGGTAGGTTTCTCGGGTATCTGAACATCCAGGTTGTTAATTATGTTATCCACTGGCTTCTTTGGTGAAGGTTTGCCTGTTTTGTGCTTGTCAGTGGTGATGTTTTCATCTAGACGTTTAGATTCTGGTTTTCCGTCCCAGCTGCCTGTTTTGTCAGTTGGGAATGTTTTAGAAGGTTTACCACCATTTTTAGATAAGATGTTTTGGTCTACCAGGTCTGTATCCTCATCCACCTCAAACACATCACCTCGCTCCACAAGGCCAGGACGTTTGGATCCAGTAGGCAGAGTACCGTCTCCACGTATAATCCCACGTCTATGGAGACCCTATTAACAAAGAAATTACTTCATGTGTACCAAGAACTGAGTGTAAGCTATTATTCAATTCTGTTTGTTATTTTTCTTTTGCATCTGGGAGCTTTATGCTCACTATAATATGTTTAATGAAGATGCAATCACTTCATCATAATGTCTAATTTACCGTGAGAATGTTTATGTGACATGATTAAAGCTCCATGATAAAATCTCCATTTTTACACATGGTTTTGAAGTTGCTGCCGCTAACAGATGTTAAGGTAAATACAAGAGTGCAATTATTCCAGGCAGATAAACAACAATAATTGAAGCTATTAAGCATCTTGTAGCAATCAGTAATGATCTAATGTGATCTGACATCGTGTAAAGATCAGATGTGCATGAGTTAGAACATGAGTGTGCATGAGTGTGAAAGCGTGAGAGTCAAAACAGTGACAGTGACACAAAACACTCATGCAAATAACATGCAATGTCACACACACACACACACACACACACACACACACACACACACACACACACACACACACACACACACACACACACAAAGGCTATATTTTGAGACGAAGTCAATGAATTCTAAAGAAAGAGACAAAAAAATAATAAAAAAAGTACAAGAAAATGACAAAGAATAGTGGTCTGGATTCCATATGATCTGGGTTGGTTCTGAATGATGAGAAGGGAAATGAAAAACAGCCTTTTCTCTGTGATAAAACATCCATATCATAGTGTCAAAGGCAGAGGATTGTTGCTGTACTGTACATCAAAATGACATCATACAAAATTGAAACATGTGTCTCCTTAAAATCTGCTGTGATTCTGTCTAGTTGCTCTATTTGCATGAAGTCTAAGTTTGGTGTTTCAGTAATGTGACTTCTGTAGGACAATACGAGTGCTTCAGTTCTCTTGATGGCATCTGCAAGGTTTACAAGTGGATAAACTAAAATAAGAGACTATAGAGTCATGGAAAGTTATACATTAAGCTATTTTGCACAATTATAACTATACTGCTTTGAGTCGCCAGTCTGGTCTATTTCATTACTTCCAGGATTTTTATTTTTTTTAATATAAATAAACAAGTGTGTGTGTGTGTATAAATATACATTATTATAATATCATAATATACTGTAATATAATGTTATGACATCAGACCATAGCCTGTAAAAATCAGATGGAAAAGCCTTTATACGAAGAAAACCTGGGTAAAATCAGACCCCCTTGCCCTAATACTATCACTAACAATGGCTCTTTCTGTAGCCATGGCCTGATAAAGCGACACTTGATCTCCACCTGGTTAGGAAGGGCTGTCGTCCAGCTTATCTTCCTGCTGTTGATCAGATATCTGTCTAATAGCCTGCCAAAGAGGGACTGAACACACAGACAGTCACCCAGCAAAGAGCAGCTTCCACCCCAGCTCTAGCTATAACACTATTTGGCCACCAGGGGGCTTCCTGTTACAAGGACCAACATTAAAAAAATATCCGTAACATTACTGCTGCAGGGTTTTGTTCTTAATTAGTGACCAGAGGCTTTTTTTTGTTCTTTTGTAATTTTGGAAAAAAGACTGAACCTGATCTAAAGCAAAAATCTTTCTTCTGCTTTCTTTGTGACAAGATTAGGCAATCTATAAATATCAGACTATAATGATACAAGTCAGAGCAACGATCACTTCAAAAATGAGTGTTCCTAGATTTGTCAATGTGATGTGCACATGATATACAACCCTGCTGTTATTTAAGGTCTGTTACAGAAAAGACTGAACACAGTTTAGACAGAACAGTGAAAAGTGCCAGATGAAGGATCTATGGGAGAGGTAAAGGTTTCCTAAAAAAAAAAAAAAAAACCAAAAGGCTTATGCCTTTAGGCTTCAGATACATTATTTACACACGCGTCTACATTCCAGCTATCCACCACCAGCACTTAAATGTAAACTTGAGAAAAAAAAGAAAAGAAAAAAAAACCTTACCTATTATCATACCTCATTTCTGAAAGGTACAAATTTGCATCTACTGTCTTGGTCTGTAAATACTGTATGCAAGTGGAAAGTCTAAAAAAAGTGTTCGAGTGCATACATACAATCACGCACACACATCTTGAAGTCAGTATGAAAAAAGCTGATTTAACTTGAAAGACTTGAAAGAATCTATCACAGAGACATAGGTATTTATATGGGCAATGACAAACCACCCGTATCTTGCACTTATTTAAACTGATTTAAATACAGCTTCCTGTAAAATGTTTTTCATAAAGCGATGTCCTAGATTAACAAATTGAAACTAAACAAAGATGGTTAGGCGCAAAAAAACTAAATTAAGCAAGAAAACACCAATCACATCTGCAGAAATAACTGAATTAATTCTCAGTCTCACGCATTGTTATTTTGGTTTTGTCATAAAACTGTTTCCACAGTTGTTGTTTTTCTGCCACTGAGGGTTTTTAAATACAATGTCAGGCTGGGAATTCAATTTAGCTTTGTGCATTACAATAATATTATATATATATATATATATATATATATATATATATATATATATATATATATATATATATATATATATATATAAACAAAGAACAGTGGTTATCATACAGTATACTAAAATAAGCATCAGAAAAAGAAAACAGAAAAATGAAAGAGGTGCAAAAAAAATCAACTACAAAATTATAAAATACTGCACAACCAAAAAATTTCAAATATAATGTCAAATAAAACTGCACCCTGACACTGGACATGAACCCAGCGTTTGTGGTTTGTGGTCAGTGAAAACTATTTCCTTCATATAAACCGAAACCACTGTAACCTCTCACATCTGCAGCCAAACCAGTCAGACTTCAAGAGAGACGGAATGACACTTGATTACACGCACATGACTTATTTTTCAACACGAATATTTATACTAGAATCCATATAAATCCATATAAAATCTAATCAAAGTGGAGCTTCATAAACTATTGGATCAGCGTACACCACAATGCCCATGTCATTATTAGACAGGGGAAGTGGATGCATGAATTGTAAGAACAATTTTCCCCAAACAAACACATTTCGGAAGAGTTGCCAGATGAACCCATACCTTTGGAATGTGATTCCTCTGACCTTGCACTACAAATTTCATTAAATCCAACAGATCCTCATGGTGACACACACATACACTCACATTCCCTCACACATACACCTGCAACAAAAATACAGTGAAACTCACAGTCAAGACTAGTCAAATGTGCAAACACCCAATCCACCCACATACTGTACACAAAGATTACATGCGCACACACACACATTTCATCTACTTCACAGTTCACACAATGAGACACCTGTTTGACTGTGGCTTTGGGGCGAACTGAGCGGATGTATGTGTAAGCGTGTCCCTTTGTCTTTGTGAGCTTGTAGTGTCCCAATACAAGTACTTACATGGATGCCTAGGTGGAACAGAATTAATTTATAGAAACAATGCGGTTTATACAATAACGCTCTGCTAATAAGGACAAATGGACCAATGGGAAATTCAAACACTGTTCACATGATAGACACATTTTTGGCAACATCTGACAGAATTCACCAGCAACAGCTTTCTTGACAGCTTTCTGAGATCCTGCTGATGTGAATTATGTGCAAGTGGAGAGGAAAAAACACTTCAGTATTCTGAATCAAAGAGAAGATCAAAGAGGGGGCCATCCACACTCTCAACTCATAACACAGAAAGCACTGTGGAGAGTCCCTATGGAGACAATCCATGGAGATTTGTCACAAGAGTCCTTCCCAAATAACAGATAATTGCTTCCAGAAAGGAGCCTGATGAGAGTTGACAAGGCTATCGATCCATCTATCTATCTATCTATCTATCTATCTATCTATCTATCTACCTGTCTGTCTGTCTGTCTGTCTATCTATCTATCTATCTATCTATCTATCTATCTATCTATCTATCTATCTATATCTAGCTACCTATCTATATCTACTTCTATTTATCGTATTCTATCTATAGTAGCTACATCTACCTAGATACATCCGTCCATCCATCCATAATGGGAAAGAGTAATATTTATGCATGGTAAAGTCACTTTGCATTCACTGCATGTGATTTATTGTGGGTTTGGGGGTGGAAAGCACTAAATTACTGTCTCAGAACACATAATTACAGTCAGTGGTGCTGGAGCAGAGGGCACCGGCAATAGTCTGTGACTGCCCGAGGATAGAGAGGCAGTCAGGAAGAGAGCTGGCGTGATATAGACGCCTGCATAATGAGATATAATTATGGAGTTTTCAGTAAACCATCATGCACACCAAAAAGGGAAAAATGCCTTAACAGTTGGCAAAGCTGAATGTCACAATCACATGGTGTTGTTACTCTTGTTTATTGTCATTGTGACATCCAAATGGGACACAATATTTTGCACGTGTATAAATAGAAATTAACTTAATTACAAACACATTTATATTTGCTGTACTAAACAACTGACAGCTGCTGCGGGGAAACGGATAAATCTGAATACTGTAGATCAAACAGATTGTTTAATGGATGGTATTCTCAGCAGCTGTCTTACCCAAAACCTATGATTCAGCTTGTAAAAACTTTTTAGAGCTAAAATATAATTTGCATTCACATTTCTAGGCTGAAAACGTTTTAAAAGAATTCTATTTAAACTGACATTGTCTCACGCGGCCATTGATAAAACTATCATACAATTGAGTCATAAATATATTTCCGCTATTGGATATTAAAGTACATTACTTTTCAACCCATCAGTGGAATCCTTGGAACACTCTAATTATCTTACTATGAGATCATTATGAATCTGACATATCTGAAAGAGATGCTTCTCAGTTCAATGCATCAGTGCTGTTGTAAATTGCTGAGAGAGATTTTTTTAAAGCTTGAGACATGGAAATGATATGCACTGTAAGCTACATAAAGAAATGAGACAAGAAAACAACTCATTGCTTCAATTATTACTACGAAGACAGATGTGTTCATAGGCTCATCATCTTAAGTAGTTTTTTTAATACAAGGTTGCAAGGCAACTGTTCTATGAGCTTACCTCAATCCGTGCATGTACGTCAGTATGCATGTGTAAACATCTTTGTAAAGTCTTGCTCATCAAAAAGTGAGAAAGGAAAAAAAAAACAGGAACCTACAAAACTGTTCAAAAGATGGGGGCTAGTAAAATAAAATTTCATGTTTTTCATGTCTGTTTTGCACACCAAGGCTGCATTTATTTGATCTAAAACAGTAATATTGTGAAATATCATCATAATTTAAAATAACTGTATTCTATTTTAATATATTTAAAAAATGTCATTCCTGTGATGGCAAAGCTGAATTTTTTTTAAGCAGCCAGATATGCTGATTTCATGCTCAAAAAAATATTTCTTAGTTTGATCAACAGAAAGTTCAAAAGAAAAGTGTTTATTTGAAATAGAAATCTCTTCAAACTAATTTCTTTACTGTCACTTTTAATGCATTCTTGCTCAATAAAAATGACAAATTTCTATTTTAAAAAAATCTTACTGACACTAAACTTTTGAACAGCATTGTACTGTATTTCAATATCAATAAATCAGTAAAAAACCATGACAATTTTAGGTCTGAAAGTGTCCGAATGGCTCACCTGAGTGTGATGTAACAACTTAGCCTTTAGTTCACATCCCTGCCTTCTCAAGAGCCATTAATAATAACTGAGATGATAGAACGGACAAAATGCACTCAACCTACTTTTCGACCTTTTTCCCTGAAATGAAGAAGAAGAGGTGAGAAATTTAGCAGCTCAGGTTCTTTGTACAGTAAATGCCTTGTATAAACAACATTTCCAAAGTGTTTGGTTTAAGGAAATGTCTCTTGTATGTCCACACTTTTGTCCATAAACAAATAAAGAACCTATATAGAGCTCACATTTCTTACTTAAACTCACAGAGAGAGTGAGTTCAAAGGCACATCTGGAGATGTTGAATGCTTCACAGCCTGTCTGAGTAATTCTGACACTTCCCTAGAGGTGTTCTCCGTCTAACTCAAACCTAATTTTAGTGCAGAGTAAATCAATTATAAGGCTTGTGCCCACCTCCGCCAAACGAAACCCACGGGAAGAACCAACACCATTTTTAAACATATATAATGCCCCTGCAGACTGAGGAGAGCAACCCAAAACAAATCAACAGAGACAGACACAAACATAAATGCATTATAAACTCTGTCAATCACACACGTCAGCCAGTGGGTCAAGCAAACATATACTATAAAAGTAACACATAAAACCCTATGTCTCAACAGATCTTAAGCCATGATATAAAACCCTAATATAATAACAATATATATATATATATATATATATATATACACACACACACACACACACACAAAAACAAATATCACACTCAGTAAACCAAATATAAAACTAAAACACTCATCCATACACACATCCAACTAAACATTCATGACTCTGAAGCTGTGACACTGAAAATAAGTGACAAGCTAAATTTGTGATTACCTTTGACCCCTGACTTCCTGGGTTAAAGGGATCAAAGAAAGCCATAAGTTTCTTATTAATCTGTTCCACTGGGAGCATGAGTGCAGGAAACTGGCAAACCAAAAATGAAGCATCAAAGCGAAACACCACAACAAAAGATCATAGTCTAGAGGTTATGCCACAAGAGAGACCGAAACTGGAGAAATAAAACAGGAAATTTAAAAAAAAATCTGGTACTCTTTAGTCTTTGAAATCCACCACCTTTTTGACATAACATAATGGAGTCCAGGTGATTGATTGAGGCACTAGATGTTTTAATCAGGCTATGGTACGTTCTGAACGAATGAAACATTTGGTTTTGAATCGAATGGAATATGGAGTCCATTGATATTCATATCTGCAGTTTCAAAGCCCACAAAAACCATGAATCCATTGGCCAAACAGCTCACAGCTGCCAAACACACATGGACTGACTGAGCTGCTACAGCTCAGCAACACCACACACAATCTTTATTTGGATTAAGAAAAGACAAAATATGGGTTTGATATGTGATCACAGGGATGTTGGGAGACTGCAAAACTGTCATTTGTTCTCATCAGGAATTTCTTTTGATTTTGTACATATAAAAACCGCAGATTAGACATTCATTTACAATCAGCCTGATAAATGTGTGCAAATACAGCTTCTATCAAGGTTTAAAATATGTTGAGTGGTAATATAAATTGACAGTTCACATGTAATGCTTGAGGCCACAATTTCAAGCAGTTGTATCCACATCAAACATGCAATCAAAATATGATTCTCAAAACGTAAAAACAACTCTGTAGAGGTAACTATTGAAATAAACTTGCTGATATACGCATGTATACTATTTGAGTTACAAGAAAGCAATTTTTAAAACTCTAGGGAAATACCAATATAAATATTTTAATAGTATCTTTAGGATGTTTGATCTTCTGCTAGGTGATCTAATGTTAATTTAATGAATATTTAAAGAGTTACCTTTACCCAAAATTTTGTCATCGTTTACTCACCCTCATATAGCGGCCAAAATTAGCAAAAAGCAACATAAATATATCATAAAAGTGGTCCATAAGACTCATCCGCTATATTCCTATTTCTATATATAACCTTATGAAAATGTTCAAAGCTTTTATTGATGAAGAGAATAAACAGACCACTTTTAAGGTGCTTCTTCGTCATTTTTAAAAGTGTGACAGTCCTCTTTTCATCTTTTTTTTGTGATATAAAAAAAGATCACTATGGACATTCTGCAATATGTCTTCTTGTATGTTTTACAGAAGGTCATATGGGTTTGGAATGGCATGAGGGTGAGTAATAACAACATTTTCATTTATTGGGTGACCTATGAATTTTACTTCATATGACAAGTTACTTAGTAACTGTGGCACAGCAGCATAGTATTGATACTTACAGTCAGCTTTGCACGAAAAGAGTCACTGTCCTCTGCTGTCTCTAATAAGTCCTCCAGGTCATTTGAGGACAGCAGAAGTTCCTGGACAGGGAAAGTGAAAAGATGACTGATAAAAAGATGATGTATGCAGATACTGTAGAACTCTTGAAATATATATATTGAGTTAGGAAATTAAATGTAGAGTGCACAATATTAGCACAAACAATTATACACAATATTTTAAACACACACAATAGGATAAACACATTTCCCATATATTTTGTCGTTTAACCTGTTAGCATTCCAATATACGTCCCACAGTAAACTACATGTTTTAAGTCATTAAAATTAAGTCATGAATTAAGAAATGAATTCATCGGTCACTTGGTAGAAACTAGTCTAACTCAAAAGACATCAATGTGGGTAGGTTGAATGACATTCCCTGTACAGTATGGCTTGCTTACCTCTTCAGTGTGTATGCGAGGAGAGTGAGGTGGTTTGTGTCCGGTTCTGCCACACTGGGATTGGAAAACGGTACACTGATCTCGAGCTGCATCTGGTTCTCCCATCAGAAACGCCATTTGCATCAGATCACCCTAAAGAAATAAGGCAAATGAAACTATTAAACCTATATAGATACATACATACAACCCATACGGCCATACAGTGCATACACGCATGTCTGCTTACAGACACACACACACAAACACATAAGCATACACGCTTTTATTAGCAAGTTATTTTAGACATAAATACATATGAATCAATCAATGCTTCGAGTCTAGATGACAGTCCAGCAATCTGTTAAACTTAGAATAAAATGATGTTTGTTACAATTATGAAGTGTTGACTATAGAAGACAGGAAAATGCAAACCCTGATCATGTGACCACATGACTGAGTTCAGTGTGTGAGTATGTAAATGGAATGTTTGGAGTCTATGATGTCATTTTCTGAGACTCAGCTTCGACTTCATGCTGTATTAACTTTCCCCATCTAACACAACCAAAAAAATGCCTTGTGTTATGCCATGCAATTTTTGTAAACCAACAAACCATACAATTTTGCATCAGATATTATTTATGTAAGCAACCATACTGGCAGTTTGTAACAGACAGTTGCACATAAAAAAATATAAAATCTCTATCCGCTTGTCAGCAATAGAATGTCCAATCCATCTGGAATCTTGGATGAGTATAAACACAGATGTTTAGCTTGGGGTATAGTAACTCCTATACACTGAGAGCCCCTCATCCTCCATAAACCTGACTTTGGGTTTAAAAGCCAACTGGGAACGTTTTGGAGATGTATTTACAATATGTGTTGATGAAGGATATACTTTTCTCATCACACAGTAAGTGATGGGTACTACAACCTTGCATGTTTAGACCTCATAAAACAAAATGTTGTTTTACATACTGACCTCAAAAGGCGTCTCAAAACCCTCAATGATTCCGCCCACCATAACCAGGCCATCAGTGGAGATTCCCAAACCGTCCTTGTATGCCCAGTCCACACTCTCAACCATGGAGCAATCCACATACAATGCCAACCGGCCCGAGGAGACGCTGACTGCCAATCGGTGCCAACCCCCATCAGATAGCACTGCCATGGGGAACCTGGGGATGACACAACGGGTTTTGAATAATAAACTACTTTATTTTGTTTTCTTGACAGGGTGGGCTGGTCAAATCACATGCTAAAGCATCGGAGAACAGGGAGAGTCGGGAGAACCCGAGGAAGCCAGAAGCCATTAAATTTCCTGGTAAAACATTCAGAGCCATAATGCTTCCTGTCTGTGTAATGACAAATTGTGTTTTTTTGGTATAAGCAAGCTTAAACTAAACAGAAACCCATATGAGAACACAGTAAGAACATTATGGCATTGTTATGTCATCTCATAATAAATGAGAATCACAAACAAGTAAAATGTGAGCGTAAAAGTTCCATTTATTTTGTCCCGCAGGTGGGTAATTAGGCGACAGGTCCAAATATTAGTTTTGTGAGGCCATGAGTTAAATCCCATGCCTCATTTACACATCTTGACTGTAAGGCTTGTCTTAAGTTTAAGCCAAATCCAGAAATCTTGGTTTAATGTATCACAGAGCTCCTCAACACAGAGGGGTCTGTGCTTGTGTTTAAAATTAACCCTTGGCCACTACTAATACCTTCATAAGAATGAGGAGACGATGAGGATGGTTTTGTCATCATGGAAGAGGAACAAAGAAGGTCAGTGACATTCAAAAGCAAGCAACAGAAAATAAGAGAGGAATTAAACAGGCTGTGGTTACATAACAGGATTCACTGAGATGTGCCTTTTTATCTTTTTCCTGCCAAGATGACAGCTTTGGACCAAAATATATACCACAAAATAATAATGAAGACCACGAAGTAATTTGAGTTTTCAGATGGTCCCCGATTAATCCCCATTTAAGAATAATTTAACAGATAAAATTAAATTAAATATAAAAAAAAAAAAAAACAGGGACTCCCCAAAATTTCCTACATGGTAAATACAAGAGACACAATTAAAGGTAAAGTGTTTCCCAAATACTCTCCCTGTGTGTCACTGAACTTAAGACTCACTCATAGTGTCGTTGTTGGGTGCTGATGAAGGTAAAGGTGTAGGCACTAATACGAATCTGCAGGAGAATGTGTCCGTCTGGGCAGAGGAAGGTCAGCACACTGCGGTCTTCAGACTGGGAGCTACGCAGATGCAACAGCAAACTGAACTCATCACCAAACCTGAGAATGAAATGAAAGAGAAAGGCTTAGAATTGCATGCCTACATTAACTTTAAGAAATAATATCATATATAAAATTCAAGTTTCATAACCAATTACAAAGTGGTTTTGAGGTTATTCTCACAAGGACACAACATTTTTATATTGTCTTTGTACTGTACATGCATTAAGATTGATGCACGCACAAACCAAGTTTGCAGTGTCTAAACAGAAAAAAATTATACAATTTAAAAATAAACAAATGTCATCACCTGTGTCCAAACACCTGTCGCAGGGGTATAGAGAGGGTGGAGTACTGGCCTACATGCAGGACTGGACATCTTTGGCTTTCCTGCGTCACTGATGCATTGCTGCGATTAGCCACCTGCCACAGATGATCAAGAAGGTCTATTGGTTCTGCCAAACAAGAAAAAAAAAATGTTAGACCCATTAAGCAAATTTTTAACAAAACTTTTTTTTCCTGAAAGACAGGAGGGTGGGTAAGTCACAGGAGGACTAGGTCCAACCTAGACTGCAAAATGGATCCAAAAAACATCTGTTTTGTGTATCTCAGCAGGTACAGATGAAAACTGAGCCTGTAAACAAAAGGCTCTGTTGTCTAGGTGCATTTTTGCAGTATTAATCATTAGCTCTGTTGAGGTCTTAGCAACTCTGTGGCAAGTCTGTGTGAGAGCAGTCACTTAGGAAATCATAGGGGGGTCATAACATGTCAACTGGTCTTAAAAGGTGCAGTCATACCCCCATAGTGCCCACCATTGTGTTCCCTCTTTAACATGCTCATTTCCTGTGGGTGCTGAATGACTTAATTTACAGAGTATACTGTGTGCTTGCTAATGTTTATGTGTGTGTATATACCTCATGCCCCAGGGTTGCAGGCTTGTGTTTTAGTGTGCAGCATTGTGCAAAATGAGACAAATAAATCTTGCTGAATGCTGCATTTAATCATATGAGAAAGAGAGAGAGGTATTCAGAAAGCACAGTTTGTAATGAGCAGATCTGAAACACGCCTGGCAGAGAGGCCAGTTTACACTGTGAGAACTGATCCATCACCATAGGCTTTGGATTGGAGTGCAGACTTCATTTACAAGAAATTCACGTCTAGAATACAGTGTTAAGGCTGATAAACCAAAAATAGCAAATATTAAAATTTATAGTGTGAGGACAGATTTTGGAAAAAAATGATATAAGCCATTATTAATTTGGTCTAAAATATAGTAAAACAGTAATTCTGTTAAATATAATCACATAATTCTTTAGAAATCATTCTAATATGCTGGCTTGGTGCTTAAGAAACATTTCTTATAATCAATGTTGAAAACGGTTGTGCAGCTTCATATTTTTGTGGAAACATGATACATATTGTCTAGATTCTCTGATGAATAGGAAGTTCAAAAGAACAGCATTTATTTAAAAATACATCTTTTATATTATAAATGTCTTTGCTATCACTTTTGATCGAATTAATGCATTCTTGATGAAAAATCCTTAATTTTTAAAAAAATACTAATAACAAAAAAAATAACAACAATAACGCGTGTGTGTGTGTGTATAAAAAATTTTTATGTGTGTGTGTGTGTGTGTGCACCATTTTGAGTAAATTAAACATTTTAATTTAATTAAAAATTAAAAATCAATCATTTAAAAATGTTTAAATTTTCAGTATTCTAGCTTTAAGTCAATAACAAAACACAAAATTTATATAAATTTTAAGATCTGTGAAAGATTAGCCTACATTAAATGTTATTAAATTATTAGTATTTCTAGCTTTAAGTGAATAGCAAAGACAAATGTAAACTAAATGTAGAAATAGGAGAAATGAGCTTGCAAAAACATGAGATGACACTGACATCAGGCAAACTAACAAAACTACACTTAATGGCTGATTCTTCCAACACTGTTAACAAGGAGGAGAGTGAGTCAACAAGTTACGTGAGGATTCTGATGACTGAACATGCATATGAAGCACAGCTGATTTACACACTGTGTAACAAGCACTGCAACAGGACTGCAAGCCTTTTTCCGGGAACATGTAATTGCTCCAACAGGATTACACATCCCCCTCTTCCCTTACTCTCCCTTGGTCTCATAGTAAACATTCCAAAGTGTGCATAAATGGCTGCCCACTGCTCCGCGTGTGTGTTCACTGCTATGTGTGTGCACTTTGGATGGGTTAAATGCAGAGCACGGATTCTAAGTATGGGTCACCATACTTGGCTGTATGTCACGTCACTAAACTTTCACCAGATTTCTTACTAAACTTTTCTTTAAATATAAATATATTCTTTAATATAATATTTTTGCTGCAATATAACAGTTCTAAATGAACAGCTAGATTCTCCATAGCACTCCTGCCAATTTCATGGTGGTTGTCACATTATTTATGGCTATTAGTCAAGCTGTATCGGTCACACAGTTTCATGCTGGAAACATATGCAGACCCCTATCTGGTGACACAGACTAAAATCCACCTCTCAAAACACTATGATTGTTTCTAAACCATTAGCCAACAATATTAACCCATACATGAGCTATCCAATGGAAATTTTTACTGATATTCTAGGAGAATTTTGGCTTACTTCATATCCTTACAATGATATATCAACAAACTGAGTCTGATGGCTGAAAACAAAAGATGTGATTTCAGCTTTAGACTAACAAAAAGATCCATAAATACTGTGGATATGACATCACACTCACATCAAAGCTCAGATGATGTGGAGTTCTGTCCAGATGTGGAGATGTCGTGATCTTAAATTACATTGGAATAAAAGATCCTAGAGGGATGTTCCACTCATTTAGATTATAAACTAGAGATCTGGTCAGAGAGAAATTTGCTTGTGAAGCACCGTGGCAACACGGTATCATTTATCAAAAAACTCTGAAAGACAAAGAAAAACATGGAGGAGAAGAGAGAACAAAGGAGACTAGAGAAAGGATACACTCCTCGCTTTCAGGAAAGGTTAAGGTTAAACAGCTCTAACCTAAGTTCACTCTAGCAAAATCAAAAACACATACTCACTCAACCTCAAATTATAAAAATAAAAACAAAAACAGAAAAAAAACAAAAAACAAACCAGGTGCCTTAAATTCTCCTTATTTGAAACGCATGCACTCATAAACTACCGCCATATCCTGAGGGCACCGTGGTGTCCGGGTTTCAAAACACGGCTTATGTTCAAAGCTGTGTTTATGACAGGGGAGATTGATTTGGGGGTCACACAATGCATACTGTCTGAATACTTTCTGTGAGGGCTGTGGGTGATGCATTCTCATCAGTCAAGCATTTTCCATAGGCTCAGGCCTACATGGCCGTGCTGGGGAGACCATGGACTAAGCCAAAGAGAGCATTCCTCTAGGACACATCATGTCTGCAAGCCGTACGACTGCCACATGGATGTGCAACAGAGTGGATAACAGGGCTTTTCAGTGTAGCCACACTCCGACAAAAGACAAACTTCATTAATTACAAGTTAGTAAGAGTTGGTATGGAAAGTGTGCTTTGAAACTATGTCTCTTATCATTCATAAAATAATAATAAAAAAGTAATCAAATGTCAAATGTCAGAGAACTATTTGAATAAGGATTGTTTGGCATTCTGTAAGTAATTACAGTATATGATAATAACTTCTCCATGGTGTCTCAGCAGCCATAACACCGTACTAGTATTGTTTTCCAAGACATGCATCAAAAGCCACAAATGCATCTCAAATGAAAGCCCCTTCATCTCTTCCCATGCCCTGCAGTGAAGACCCTCACGATCACTCACACGTGCTTGTTTGAACGTTTCTTGAGAAACAAACAACATTTGTGGTAAAATGTGCAAGCTCTTTTCCAAAATACAGAGCTAGATGGACCACTTGGAGAAGTCGAGAGTGAACAACACAAGAGAACGACACAAAAAAAAGTGCAGAAAGAATGTGACAGACACAATGTGACGGAAAGATAATTTGAAGGCAGACGAATTATTTGTTCTTCCCTGGTAGTAAAGTCTGCTCCTCTCTCATAACTCTTCCATAATGGTTTGTAGTGGTTAGAAGAATCCATCAGTAGACTAATTTGAAACGAGATGCTGCAGGAGGATTAACCTAAAGAATAAAAGCAAAGCTCTTACGGTGAAGCCATAAATACATGAGCCACAGACAACTTAGAGTTTAAAAGCACACGGAATGACAAGACTGATGCAAAACAGTAACCTTTACATAAGAAGGTGAAATAAATAATATCCCACTGCAAGCATTTTAAATTCACATGAGCAAACTACCAGAAGGATGAAACCCAAAGGCTTTAAGTATGACATGTTTAAAGCTAAGGCTTTAATTATGGCATATTTCTGCAGAAAAGGTTAAATTGGAAAAATCAAGATGCCGGTATACTAAAAGTAGCATATGGTCAAATATGAATGAAGTAAAGCATCTTTCTCAGCATATCCTGTGAAAGCAGGTTAGTTTTGCTCCTAAGAGCCCAAAACACAGTCCCAGATGTGGATGTCAGTATTGCGTGGGAGGTGTTTTCAGACACCGCATAACACTGGCACTCAGGGACTGTGTTGATGGATCACATGTGAAGACACTAAATAAAATCCAGAATTAGCCACAAGTTACATCTTGTCACATGCTGCATCCATGACGCAAAACTTTGATCTCTGTAAATGTTTTTCATTTTTCACCATAGTCTGGGTTCTTACTCTTGCTGATAATAGCAGATTGTGATGCTCTAGTGCAGAATTAGTACAGCATATCAAGCACTTCAGGAAAGTGGAGGAGAAATATACTGTAGGAGGTGGACCGGAGAATTGTTTGTTAGAATGTTGTTTAATTTAACATTTTTAGCAGCATTGTTTTAATGAGAATCAAATTTAGAGACCAAAAAGAAAATGTGACAATCAACATTCCTTATAAAATAAAAAATATAACTTTTAAATTTCAAATTAAAATCCCACACTTACACACCACACACACACTAAAAAAATCAGACAGAAAACCAAAAAAAGAATCTGAGGAGAACAGGCTATAAAAGTAAGAAAAAAAATAAAGAGAACTATCCATTAAAACAACTTTTGGAATAGTGACTTAAAAGTTGTTTTTAGGGTTCTGTGAGATGGTTCTAGTTGTTGAATCATCCAAGCAGATGTTAAGGTCCAGAAGTCATCTCACTAGGACCTACCAGGCGACTGAAAGCTGGTTAAAACTGCCTCAGAAAGACTGGATTAATGGGCTGTGATACAGACTCCATGAAAGCTCTCAGAGGAGATATGGAGATGAGAAACCAGACATGGAGCTCATGTTCTGAAAGGCAGGTGAGAGGTCAGAGGTTATATTGATCCCATGTGACACGATGATGCTTTGCAGTGATGACTGATAAGAGGCAGTTGAAAATTCCCAAAATGTTCAGCTCTCATATGTTACGAAATGGGGTTCACACATTTCATCAAATGAGAAAAACATCTGCTTTACAGGGTCAATTTTACTTGAACACTGAATATTATTCCCACTGAGCAAGCAGGACATCACACCCCTGATCATTGTGAAAACTCTTCATTTGACTTGCCTATGAAAACCTCATGTCATTCATTCATTCTTCTTTTTTTTTTTAAAGAACATAAAATGATTTTCATGCTTTCGATTATGCAAGGCAGTGCCATAAAGCGAATCAACCAATCTACTGGATTCCCTTGAGTTCTTCTAGTAGAGCTGTTTTTTATTAAAATTATTTAAAGGCTCCCTAGCTTATAGCTCCCTAGCTTATATATGAAAACACAAAGCTTCATCCAAAGCAGATTTTGTTTCTATAGTGTGCGCGGATGCTGTCTACAGAAAGAGCTTATGGATCTGGAGCTTGTTAGTGGATTAAACACAGAGAAAAATACCAGAAGTCACTGCTACAACAACTTTCAACAAAACTGGGATTTTAAATGCAACAAAATCAGCCTTTTTAGACAAAGACAAATTCTTAACCTTTTCCCTAAGTCACAATTACATAACCCCTGCATTTTCTGTAGAACTCTTCTTTCATTTGGAAGCTGTCACCAGCCTGTACCCCAAGGTAAAGGATTATTTAGCCTTAACCACCACATATGAGGTCATATCATGCTCTGTCCTTGGCGAAAATGCCCTACCCGAACCAAATGGCTGATTTCCAACAGTAATGCATGGTTATCAGCTGATATCCACCCTGGGCCCCTTTCGCCTGGATCCTGTGAAGCTCCATAATCGGGGGAAGTAGAGTTGCCTGCCACAGCGTCTTCCCTCCAGGATCACATTACACTAATGGCACGGGAAGGGCCAGAGGATAGCTCAATTACTGTACCCCAATTATGTAGGGCAGCCTGAAGAGATTGAGGTTGGATGGCATAATAATCAGTGATTAAAGACTTCCCCTAACCTGCTGGACCTCCACATGGGAAGAGAGCTGCTTCTTAACAGCCCAAGATGTGGTCAGTTTAATAAATTCACTCCAGCCCAGATTTGGTTTCCACAGAGCAGGTGAAGGGTCTAATCACCCATGGCTGTGCTCAGATAACAAATCAAAGGTAATACGAAAACATCATTAGATTAAATTTCCAATGATTTAATAATAATCTCACCTGCTCCTAGGCCTGGGATATTTGCTTGATAAATATGCGTGCTGAACTCATTAGGACTGTATAAAAGCTGACACTTGCTTTAACAGAATTTTTTTCTTTTTTCGTTCAACCGGTCATCTGGAAAATCAATGAAAGATATCAGGCTGTAAATAACTGTCCGGATACAGGGGGACAATTTGTCAACTGGGTTTCAGTGGGAACTCAAACTCAAGGGAGAGGAAAAGGAAAGAGAACAACATGATCTTCCACTTACTATATTTCCTGCATCAGTTCTGTAATAAGATAAAGTAAATCTGGTGAATATTTGAGGGAGGCATGTAATATTACTACTTGCAGTATGTGTTCTGTAGCGATGGCATTTCTTTGGGGCAAGCCTTTTCAAAACACAGAGAGACTTGTTAAGTCTTTGGAGTTAAGTCAGGCATGTCTAGAGTTCTGTTTAACCTTCTCGGATTGGTTTGAATTGACAGCGCGTGTCAGATTTTGACTGCAGAGAAAAAAGGCAAGTTTCTAAGAGAATACTCTGGAGCAAAAGCTCAAAAGACTCACTGTAGTGGGAGACTTTATTTGTAATAGCTTCTGTGCAGTGGTTTATCTGCAAAGAGCTTAGAGGATCATTAAGTACTATCAGTTTTCTTGCCCTAAAATGTAAGAGATAGTGAACTCAGTATATCTGGGAAATAGCACTCAAGAGTGTCAGCAGTTTAAAAGTGATCAGGAGCAATTCTCTAGTGTGACATGAACAAATGAGACATAATATGAGACATTGATAACAAGGAGCATCCTTGAATCCTCTTGGCAAGACAATGGATATTTTTTAAAAGGAAGTAGTATGCAGTATGTATACTGTGCACAGTACTGTATGTGCATGAAATGACTTACTAGAATTGTACTTTTCAATGAACCTTTCAGTTTCACATACCATTTAAAAAACGTTTTAAAAATGTTTTTAAAAAAAGCTGTACGTCTATGCAAATATGCCATTTTGAAAATAACTCAATATTAGCAGCAGGTACTTTAAATCTTTTTTATATTTCCCATATATTTTTATGACTTAGCCCCTCCACTAAAATGTAATGGCCAAAACCATGAGAGGCACAATAGCATTGCATCAGAAAACAGGATGCATCTCAAAACGGACACTTGTGAATACCCATCTGCAGACAACAACAGGAGACAGATGACTGAATTTGCTCCTGGTCAAATTCTCCATGGTTTATTGCAAACATGAATAGAGATAATCACAAAGTAAATATGCATTATGCTTGAGGTCAGATATGTCTAGCATGTGATGTGTGTTAGTCGGCTGTCAAATATCTATGTCAAACCTTGGCTTTTTAGCAGCATTCCAACAGTAAAATTATTTGTCTACTGTTATTTCAAAGACGTCTATTAGATTAAACATACTCTACACTGTTGTAAAGACCACCTTAGACCAGCACGAATTGATCCTGGTGGACAAGTACAGCCATGCTGTAAAGCCATTCACCAACAAAAAATGTTGGTTGACCATGGACCATGGTGGTCTTTGTGGTGAAGCTGGTTTACCAAGGAACTGTTGCTTTGACAGCTGACCTGAAAGAGAAAACGGACTTTAAATGCAGACCATTTATGCTTATGTCTGCTATAGCACCTCCTGCTGGAATACAACACATATTAACATTGTTATGAAATGCACTATAAAACATTATGGGTACAAAAATGAATTTGAGTTTTTGTATCTTTTACTCAAAACATTTTTTTACAAATTTTTACTCTACTCAAATTTTTGTACTCCCTCAAATCTAGCCAGTCTGTAAAAACAGATTGAATCTAGAGATGTAATACAGAAGATTTTAATTGTCAAAGCATATAAGCCTACGTGTATAGGGGTGTCAGGACTCAGGTTTGATCTCCCTCTTTTCTTTTTCTGTTTTTGTTCTTCCACGTGCGTCCACACACACTAGTGTTTCATAATCAGTGTGATCACTCGTTAGAGAGCACCTATTTTTTTCACTCCTTGATTTCTCTCCTATATCTATGCTGTTTCTTTCTTTGCTTTTTGCTAGTGTGTTCTGATTCTTTGCCACTCACTAGTTTGATTCTTTTCTTGTTCAAGTATTGCTATTAGTTGGTTTTGTTTTTCTTATGAATTTTCTTTCTGCCAGTTGTGTTGCAGTTCCCCGTTTATAGAACTCACTAATCTTGGACCGTTATGTGTTGCTGACCTAATGGACTTACTTTGGAGTTTGGATTTCCCTGGGGGTTCTGTTCACCTTTCTGGATTGCCTCGCTGTTATGATCATCTGCCTGTTCTGGACTGTGAGTTTTGGATAGCCTGGATTGATCTGTCTGCAACATGCCTGACCTTCTCGGCTACCTGACTCTGTTTCTCGTCTTGTAAACTGGATTTGGTTGCTGGTGGACTGCCCCGGACTTTGAACTTGCCTGGCTAACCATTCTCCTGTCTCCTCCTGGTCCAAAACTGGTCTCAAGCTGTTTGGCTTGTACTGTTTATTATTGTACTTCAATAAATTGGAGTTAAGCATTCTTCAGCTTTTGGGTCCTTCCTTCCAGAGATCGTTACAAGGGGTAGCTGTTAATAACAAAACTTAGCAAGTTTACATCATAATGTTCTGGAAAATCAACCCAATTCTTTGTCATATAATCATGCAGTAAACTTTTTTTTTTTCAATAAAATTGACTAAATTATTGCCGGCTTCTACAGGTGCAATATTGTGCCAGATTAGATCTGAATTCAAATAATGACCATAAATATTTTGTTTGGGCAACTACATACCAATAGAGACATGTTGATTTTCACTTTATGTCTTGTGTTGTGATAAATTTTGGATGTGAAAACTGAAATCACCCTGTGCTTGTGAATGTGAGAAAGTGTAAAAGCCCATGAGGGGAGCGGTGTTCATCTGTAGGTCAGGAGGTGACTGCTTGTAAAGTGTGTTCTGCACCAGATGAGAAAAAACAGAGAACACAAGCTTGCAGCAGGCTACAGATGCCTGTTACAAGCTGAGCAGAAATGTTGAGCATGTCTGAAAGAGAATGAAAAATGTCAGCACAAACATTGCAAAGAAAACATTATAGAACGCCAGCCTTCACGTCAAGAAAATATATTCATCAGATGGCTATGGTTTTCACAAAACTCACTTTTTTTTCTTTTTTTTTTTTTGTAGGAATATTCCAGAATATATGAACATTGGCAGCATGATCTCATTTGTATTCGTAGACCTATAGAAGTGATTGGCTTTGTGATCTAACTTGAACCACTTGTCTTGTATCAACCTATACTTAAACAAACAGACTGACAGATACTATGGGAATCATTTAAGGAGATCCATCATTTTGAGGACAAGTCCATGCCTCTATTTGAACATGAGCCAACAAATCATTTTTTCCCCTAAAAAGCAATTTGAGGAATATTTTATGTAGCTCACGGTCTACATCTATATGAAGCTTTGGAAAACAGTACAGATCCTAACATGAACTATGTTGCGTAACTCAGCAAAAGACCTTTGTTGAGATTTGGCGGACAGTTTTGGAAAATTGTTTGAGATGCTTATTTTTGATTAAAAAAATATATATAATCCATTTTACTTGGAAAAAACATACATCTGCAGACATACTGCAGACAATATTTTTGAAGCAAAGATGGGAAATTATTTTACTTTCTTTTAATAAAGCATAATCACAAGATGTTGGAAGGTCCAAGATAAACATCTCCGCTGATGGGGTATTTGTGTGAACATGCATAATGCTAGGGGGCAGAGCAAATTGATGGAAAAGACACAAAATGACAGCGTTACAGTAAAAAAAAAAAAAAAAAAAAAAACATAAGCAGAAAAGCCAAAAAATATATATAGAGAAGCCTTTAGGGAAGACTTATAATGTTTAACATCTCAAGGCCCTTCAAGGGTGATTGAGGAGATTTACGGATAGAGAAATATTGTATATGTCATTCCAATACATCACTGTGTTATTTTATTTGACATCATATGCGATCACATTCCAACCAGACTGCAAATATTAATTACAGAGGCAATCTTATGTTCAATTTTCATGCTCAAAGTCCAGCAACTCTCTGTGTCTGACTGAACTTCATTGGTGGAATCCACAGTCCACATTGGTGGAATCCACAAAAACTTTGTTCTTAACAAATGTAGCATTTCCGTGACATCTGGGTCATCCTTATCACATAAAAGGCCACTAAAAGTGCAAGACAACATCAGAAATTGCTCCAACATGGCTGTTTAGTGTCTTGTAAAAAGCTCTTGTAAAAAATTTTTACAGGGTTGTACCGTGCTGGGCTGAGACTGCCCTCCACCACAGCCAGCCTTCAAGTTAGACCTTCAGAGACCAAACAAAAGCAAGAACCTGGACCAGCTGGTAGACAAACATCTCTTTTGACCATAGCATTTGTGAATTGACAGGTTTTAAACTGGTCAGAAACAATAACACTCAACCCGATATAAGACTGCAAACCACCTGCAGTCTGAAGACACTTACGTCATGGCCGCACAGGAACACCATGATTAAACAGAGTGAAATACGGTGTTATGACTGAAACAACATGCCCTCATCAAATTTCAAAGTATGATATGGGCACAGACATAACATAGACTAATCACTGACATTGACAGTCTTCTTTAATAAAAGAGGTGTCATTTATAGATACTCTACTTTGAAAGTAGAGTATCTCTTCATTATGTTTAGCAATAAAGCATGAAAGGCTGCATGCTGCATTGTGTAAGCATCCCAAATTGAAACAATCCATTAACAGTCTCACCTATAATGCATGCTAATTAAATCCACCACTGGTTCTTCACAGGTATTATAATTAGAGGTTCTTTAAACAGTAATGTGTGTGCCATATTTGGCCCATATGTTCCAACAGGATATTTATTTTCCCTAATTGGCTAGTGATGATGTCATTCATAGTGCCCACAGATCAATGGTCCCCAGTGTGTGCCAGGAGAAACAGGTTGCATTGACGGCTGAATAGTCCAATACATGAGTGTGTTTAAGTACCCATGAACAGCATGACATCATCTGGCATATGTTTCAATGCGGAATACAAGCAGTGATGTTGGGGCTGCTATTCTAGTCTCAGATACCCACCGTTTTTTTTTTTTTTTGTTTTGTTTTTTTTAGATAAATTACAATATCATGATAGTTTTAAGGTTTCCCTCAAGGCAAAACAGTGCCAAGTGCCCCATTATGTCCAAATCTACAACAGGCCTGCTCTTGTCAGCCAGCCAGCAGACACTACTCCTAACTCACGACGGGTGTTTTCCTTGGATGCCTGAGCTTTTTTTTTCAGCCTGGATGCGGGAAGCCATTGAAGCTTTCAGATGTGTTTAACAAAGGAGACTGTTACTTTTGTGGAGAAAAAGAGAGACAACAATGAAGAGCGAGTAGTAGTATACCAACTTTCCCTTTTTAATTATTACAGATGCATAAATCATATTGATGCCAGGTGTTCTTATTTTTCTTCCTTGCTAACATAATATTACCATGGTTTCTGCTTCACTGTTTGGATCAACAGCCATTTGAGGAGACAAAGCACTCTGCGATGTGTCATTACAGGCAGCTGTGCATGTTTACAATCTCAATATAGGCCTCAACAGGAGTGTCAAACCCACAAGAAAAATTTTCATTTTTGTGGCATGTTTATATCTAGACATCCCATCTGAATCTGGACATAAAAAAACACCAAAGAACTTGATGTGATGATTAGGCTATTTCTTGATTTATAGTTTCCCCCCCAGCTGTCTGTCTGCCTGACATTGACATTACAGATTACATTACAACAGTGACTGAGTGTTACCTAAGTGGTAATAAATCATGAATCTCACTGGGCTGGAGGCATAAGGGGGCCTCATTAGTAAACAGTGCCAAACTCCAATCAAACCCCATGAAGATGACAAGGACAAAACCTGGCAGGTTCATGATGCGATTTCAATTTTTCCTTTCTCTTTGGAGTGTTACAAGCTCTTGGTGCATAAAGAAGATCTGTAAAGTTGCAAAGACTAAAGTCTCAAATCCAAAGAGATATTCTTTTCATAAAAATTAAGACTTGTCCACGCCCTCCTAAAACGCCTCGTTTAAACACGCCCCCACATCTCTACATCACTGTGTGGGAAGATTTGCATAACATCGCCCAAATGTTCACACAAAGAAAGAAGGCATAACTTTTATTCTCGCTGTAGTATTGTTGTTGCAAGAACATAATGTTCTTTTTAGCAACATCATATGACCCCTTTAAAATTCAGTTGTGACAAAACGGAGAAGGTTAAAGCTACAGCTCACCCAAAAATGTGGAATGTTTTAACTATGTTTGTCCATGTAATTATATTTTATGGGGTCCAAAATAACACTGGACTAATGCTGGATTTCTTTTAGTCCATATTGGACCCCACTGATTTTCATTATTTGGACAAAAACACATTTTTTAAAATATCTTCTTTTGTGTTCCACAGAAGAAAGTAAGTCATACAAGTTCGGAACGGAATGAGGTTGAGCGAATGATGACAGTACAGTATTTCCATTTTGGGTGAACTATCCCTTTATGACATCACTACATTCAATCACATGGTCACAAGGTGCAAAACATACAGTATCCCATAGAAGGACAGAGACTAGTTTTGAGATTTTTTAATGTGATGTGAGAAATGCACTTAGCCTAATTATATGTTTTAAAAGAAATGTCTGTTAATCTGAGGCTTGAAAAAAACTATTATATTCTGGTTACTGAAGCACAATCCTTCATCCAAGACTCCAAGACGTATGTTATTCATATAGAAACATATGGTCCTATTTTCCTTTATCCTCAGTCACAACAATCCTGAATTCAAAGGCATTTAATAATAAATAAAATGGAAAAGACAAATGTTTAGTTTTTGCTATCCAGCATAATCTTGCATTTTTTGGAAAACAAGAGCATTAGCCAATTATGATCTTCTACAGGGCATATATATATATATATATATATATATATATATATATATCATATATATATATATATATATATATATATATAAAAATATGCACTACTCTTAAAAAAAAAAAAACAACACTTCCAGTGGTAATTGTGTACTCTTTAAAAAAAACAACAACACTCAGGTTTGACAAAACTGTGAATTCAAAGAAACGTCCAACTCAAACAAATGAATCTGTTTAAAAAAAAGAAAGAAAAGGCCACCAAACAAAAGAATGCAATTCATCAAGTCTGTCAAAAGATCCAAAGCAACTCAAGTACAGTAAAAATAGAAGAGAAGACCAACACAAGAGAAGATACACTTTCAAAAGTATGACATCACATCATCAAGCAAACACTCCTCCATGGTGGGCGGCATTCATATGATGTTCATTGGCGATCATATTTTCACCACATTTCCAAGTGTGTTTTGATTTCACTAAAACAACAGAATCCGCACGAGCACGACTGGTTTTATTGTTCTGGCTTAAGAGCTATAGATTTTTAAATAACCTGGCATCCACCTCACAAAGACAAGGGCTGGTTATAAAGCTACACTACCTGGAGAAACATTGCGTGTACATGACATAACTACGAGCCTTTCGGTCTGAACCTGTTGAGTTTAAATGGGCTTTTCATGGCACGCTGTAGCACACCGACTCTCAGCAATTACATTCACTTTTCAGCTGCGGTCTGAATTTAATAAGCCTGTTCATCTGACCATAAAACCTGAGCCCATAAATCCAAGCCCACCTTTCTGTAGGATTGCTGAGATCACAGAAGGTTGATTAAAACAACTGAAAAGAAGAATAAGCAAATAAAGTCTGTTAATGAGCTTAAGGAGTGTGCGTCTTGGTTCTTGGATTTACAAGATGGATGAAACATGAGCAAACAGGTGTTTGGTACATAACATGGTCTTTGTGGTATGGTCTATACAGCTCTATACACTTTTAAATAAACTATAAAGGAACTCATGTAGTTTTCATGATGCAGGATATATATATATATATATCTATATCTATATCCTGCATCCTTTAATGGCAATACTATAAAAATCTGGGCATGATTAAAAAAAAACAACAACAACAACAAAAAAACACTATTCTATTCGCTAGAGAAAGCAAAAGACTGATGATTTTGCAATGTTTGCTGACAAAGCCCTGGGGGACATCATGATTAAACATGCTCCCATTGTACAAATCAAGCATAAACACAATTTCATTGCAGAACATCACATTAAACATAAGCATTATTTGTCAAATCCATCCTTTTGGCAATTTTACAGAATTTAGAAATGAATTCAGGCCAATGTACATTTGTTTATGGAGATGATGGCATCCTCTACCTTCTCCCAGGATTGCTGGAACTATCCTCACATCTGCCACAAATCTGTTAAACATGTGTTTGGACGGTTCAGGTGCTTCATGCAGCAATCACTGTCCAGTGTTTTACGTGTTTGTGTTCACACTAGTTCAGTCCTTGTGTTTAGAAAAACAGCAGTAGTGTGATTTAAATACGCGGGGTGTCAAAATAGTTCATTGCTGAAGTACTGTACCTACACCTGCTCCTTTAGAAAGTAAAACTTTAAACAACAGCGGCTCCCAGAGGGAAACACTGAACATCAAACATACGGATAAAAAACATTTACATAAATGAACTTCCAACATCAAGACAGGTTAACATTTCCTATGCATGAGAGAAAGTGTATATTTCCATCACTTATTTCGAGCTCGCATCTTAGATTAAAAATTTTATACAATTTTTTTTTTTTTTTATTAATGAAATTACCATTTATAAACAGTTATTTAAACATCCAAATTTGCATCAATAATGGCCTGTCAGGCACCTTGTAATGCGCTATTCTCAAGAAATGCAAACAAACGAACATTACTATGTGCAAATTAAATACATTAATTACATTTTGACGTCTTACCTGTCAGCAACATCCCCGAGCCGCTCTCAGCATCTGGTGTTTCAGTTGCACCGCTGTGCAGGATGATGGCTTTTACATAAGTAAATAAAACAGCTGTCCACAGTACTGGCGAAAGCATCATGTTTGCCTAACTTATAAACCCGCAAGACAAGCACTGTGATTGTTCATCGCATTTTAATAGCTTAAGTGTTAATGAGAACGGTCTGAGGACAATAATAATGGAGTGGCGCGTCTACCGTTGATGTTTGGCGTACTCTGCTTACCTTGCGAACACCGCGCACTTGCTGCCAGACACCTTCATCTGCACAGTTTTTGCTCAAGGGGCCCCACCCACACCCTCGCCACAGGCCAATGAGAAGCAGCATCTCAAGGCTCATTAACATATCAGTGCATGAGAATAGCTGAGGAAGACTGTGCTGGATCAAAATACTAACTCTGAAATAATTAAATAATGAGATTAAAACTTAAAGATAGTAAATTAAACATTAAACATGAAATAAAAATAAAATAGTAATACGTCACTATCTTTATATAATTAACATATTGTAATATTACATATAACAGTATAATTTACAGTGTGTGTGCGTTTTAGAGCAAACATTTTCTGCATTGTAGGCTACTTGCGCTTTAGCTTGTGTACTAATCTAGTTAAAAATTTAGCATTGTGATTTATGAATTATTTAATTTCTTGTGATATTCTTCATTTAAAAGTGACTTTAGATAAAGGTGTCTGCTAAATTAAATGTATAGGTAAATGTAAAACTGAAATAATTGCATTCATATATTAATATTATAATATTTAATAATAGTTTTTTAATAATATTTTTCAATAATAGTAATTAAAAAAAATATTAAAATTTTACAATTTTAATTCAAAAAGTTTGTTTTTCTGTTGGAGAAAATATAGAAAATATAATAAAAATAGCCTACATATGTTCAACTTTCTTCATGACACGACTCATTTCATTACCAAATTAAAACTTAAAATTGTATAGAAAAGATTAAATTAAGGCAAATTTTTTCCAAGCTTTATTTCCATGTATCTCTCAGTTCAGTGATGCTTTTCATACAAAATGTAAATGGTAGAAATGATAAGTCTGACAAGAGTCAATGAGCTGAAATATATGGCATTATAGATCCATCATCAGAGTGAGGCAGTCGTCTCTTTTGTTTTCAACAACTCTTTCAACAAACTGAGAAGTGAAGCGTCTTCTAGTTTTCTCCCAGAAATCCAGGGCTAAGTGTATCAAATATTATTTAAAAAAAAAAAAAAAAAAAAAAAGTCAACAGCCAATTAAGTCCTCATAGAAAAACATGGATGAAGGTGTACAATTTCCTACATGCACATATGTCATCATTACATGCAAACATGACATCATCCAAAGAGATTAGCCACAGATCAGTTTGACAAAGTATACAGCGCACAGAGACAAACTAGTGCTGTAATAAATTTGGCACCTGGCATATATATATACAGTATATATATATATATATATATATATATATATATATATATATATATATATATATATATATATATATATATATATATATATATATATATTCTTCTTCTGTTTTTCCTTATTTTTAAAGAGGAAAGGTGATGTCTACATAAAGGGAAGTTAAAGATCTATTGGCTTCACAACACTCATCTCCATCCCAAAACGGAAACTAGGACAATAAAGAAATTAAATGTCTTTACATTAACCATCCTTTTAGCAACAAGCGTAACATAACATCCATTCCCCACCTATAGTGCAACTAGTACAAATACCACTATATTCATTGTTATACTTTCAGAGGGCACATCAATATCAAGCACAATCAGCAATGCATCTGCATTAAAATCTGGCATTTTTAGGTTAGCTCCACCTCCTGTATATATAAAGATATCTGTAGCTCTGTAGAAGTGTTGAATTGGTCCCATTGGTGCTAAAGCTAGAGTGTGTTGAGTTCAGATAAAGCTACAGGATGGGGAGCAGTCCTAAAATGTCATTTTGTTGCATAGCCCTACTGTACTTCAACAGTCAACATTTCCCTGCACTTAGATATTATAGAACACAACAGTTAGGTTCACAACATAAGTGTTGAGATTCTTAAGCAAGAATTCCTGTAAAGAACTACTGTACCACTCATAATCCTGTTTCATTTATTTATTTTCCCCCCAGTAGCTTTATACTGTAAATCAGAAAAGTGAAAGTGACGTGACATACAGCCAAGTATGGTGACCCATACACAGAATTCGTGCTCTGCATTTAACCCATCCAAGTGCACACACACAGCAGTGAACACACACACGGAGCAGTGGGCAGCCATTTATGCTGCGGTGCCCGGGGAGCAGTGGGAGGTTCGGTGCCTTGCTCAAGGGCACCTCAGTCGTGGTATTGCCGGCCCGAGACTCGAACCCACAACCTTAGGGTTAGGAGTCAAACTCTCTAACCATTAGGCCACAAAAAGTTAGTTTCCCTAAATTTCCATATAATTTTTTGCTTCTAATCTATTTTTGCTTGAAATTCCCATGAAGACAATGAAAATAAAATACTTCCATAACCAAGACCGCTCCCCCTGAAAATACCACCATGTAATAAACCCTTCAGACAGAAAAGACACAGTTGACAAACCGAGGATATGGGCAGGATCAGAGTAAAATCCACGTTCTGAATAAATGAACCTTGATTTGTTAACTATCATCCAAAACATTACAGTATATCGCTAACTGAGAGAATACAACATATTCTTAATTTCACATAGGTAGCTCTGAATCTTTTTGTGGTGAATAATAGATATTGGAGAAAGTGCTTTAATCTGTCTCAACTTCTTCCTCTTTTAATCAGTTACTGAAAGAGAAAGGCATGAGCTCATAATATGCCCTCTGGAAACAACGCTGACATCAACAGCAACCAACAAATACAACCTTTCAGCCTTCTATAACTCAACTGCATTATCTTTTTTATATATTTCATCTACTTTTCCCTGAATCATTTCTATAACACACTCTAAATAGACCAACATCATCAACAATCCACCTGAACTTTACAACGATACAGTCTTTGTTTTGTGCAATTTCTTTCCTCAAATACATGCTCAAGTACATCTAAGAAACAAAAATCAGTGACATTAAACCTACAGGGTACAGCATCTGTTCATTGCCTCTCTTAGGTCAAATGCTTCATAATACATCACGCACCAATGTGGCAATAAAAATCTCAAAGTTTAGGCACTTAGTATCTTACCTCTAGAGCGTAAGAAAATGATTAGACCTTACGTAATGTCCAGCTACACTCGGATCATTTAAAAGGTACAAAATGGAACACTGGGAAAAGATATTCAATCTACTGCAGTCTGATAGAAAAGTGAGTTCAATTTGGCCATTTTTCAGTAGGTTCAACTATTCCAGTCATGCTAGAGAAAGAAGTAGAATTACAGCAGCGCAAACCCTTAGGTTGTGTGTCCACCAAAGAGTTTTCAGCCACCGAAAATGCCAGCCACTCTTTTGAAAACGCCCAGTTGTGGGCACTTAAGAGCGCTTTGGAAGCACAGCATTTAGCTGTTTACCTAGCAGACCCATGACGAACGAAATATTCAAGTGGGGTTTTTTTTCACATTAATGTTGCAGTCTGAAGGTGTCAGACGGTGGTTATTCAATCATTGTAAAAGTAGAATGTGATGGTTGGTCAGTGTGGTATTTGTCCTACCCCTCCTCCAATGCAAATGGACGGTTAGGTAAAAAGTGGCAGTGACGAGTGAGACATTTTACCCAAAAGATGAACACTGTTCAACTCTCAACGACCAGAAAAAAAAACAGCAGTGAAACACTCAGCATGGAACAGACACTTGCTGCCACATTACGCTAATACCTGGTGCTCCCATTGCAAACAATTAAAAATATACGCTGGCTTTAGGAACAAAAAAACGTTTCGGTGGACACACTGCCAAAATCCCTAGAAATAACTTTTCTGTCAATGTGTCCTGTGCAAAGAGTCTAAAGAACCTCTCAAATCTCAACAACTAAATGTCTCACTTTTTCCACACAACTGTTTTCACCATAGCTTGTGTTTTTGGGCGTTCTTTCCTCTCTGAGGTCTTGATCACAGGCACAGCTGATGTGATCATCTCCCTGCATGTGGCCCTTGTGGAATTAGTCCTAATGAAATTAAAAGATGTGGGGAGCGTCACTTGAGGCTAAACTATTCAGTTTGAAACCTATCAAGACCTCCAAATGTTTTCCATCTTGCCGCAACTTTCGTAACAGTAACAAGGATGTCTGCTACTTTCTAAACAAGAGAAGAACACCTTTATAAAACCATATAGGCTCAAGCTGATGGTAAACAGTTGTAAATAGTGTAAACTGCGGACGTAACTCTTGTTTCCTTCCAAAACATAGCTTCCTCCTCCCCCGGGCAAAGACGATAAAATTCATGCTAGATTGAATCATGCTAACACCAGTCATCTCTCTCAGTTTCCTTATAGCTTCCAGATGATCTGCCGCTTGAACCAGGTGCTGCGTTCACTCCGAGGGAGTAGTGATACCCGTTGGGGACTCCGCTCTGGCTGCGCGAGAGCAGTGAGGAAGTGGGGGCCACACCTGATGATATGTGGGCGATGGAGACTGCAGTCCTAGGGGAGCGGCCCGTGCCGTACATGTTCAAGGCATCGTGGAAGTCGTCCGCTTCAGACATGTTTGAGTCTTGCTGGAGGGGACCCAAGTTGGGGTCAGAGACGATACGAGTGACAGGCACGGGAGATTGGCGGTGGTGCTACCGCTGAGTAGGGCATCATGCTCTGACAGGCCACGACTAAGGCGAGTGGGGCAGGGCCCCTGTAGACTGGGCAGTGTTGAGCTGGACTGGAGAGGAGTTGGCAGTCTTGTAGGCAACAGCAGGCCGAGGCGTAAGGGGCGTCTGAGGGAGCTGTCTACGCCCGCGGCAGGGTGTGCTGGTGCCTGAGGTATGAACGACTGAACTTCCTTTAGCTGTGTTAATTCCCTGAAACACATTGGAGAGAAGAGAAAGCGTAAGCTACACAGCATGTGTGGAAGCTAGAGGGACTGAGGGAAACCACCTGACCTGCTTAAGCCTGTTTGGGTCATGGGGTTCTCCTGGCGATGTGGATCTGCTGGGCCCGGCGGACACGCTGTGGCCTTGTTCATGGCTGCCGTAGCGATCACAAGAGTAGTATCGCTGCTTCCTTTCCACCGCTGAGGATGAATGGTGCTTCCTCTCGTGGGAGCGGCCGCGGTCTCGCTCCCGTGCTCGTTCCCTAGGCAGTGACTCAGTGTTTGGATCTGCTGTTATACATACAAATTCATCACATATATTAATCTGCCATGTACTATTCATAGCTGAACCGTGCATTCCATTACTTTATTGAGTGTGGCTACCAGCCCAACATAGCAACAGTGGTGTGAGAAAGTTAAAGTGGTCCTGACAATGAAACAGATGGGTGGGATCTGTTTGTCCATCCAATGAAAGACTAAAAACAATTTACTGTATCTATTAAATGACATATTTTTTGAGGTTCCGTTTTGTGATTCAAGTGGCGCAAAAATTACAAACTGCACTTTACATATAAAAAAGTTATTAAAAACAATTTACTGTATCTATTAAATGACATAGACTACTGTTCAAAAGTAAAAAATTTTAAAAACATATTTTTAATATTTTAATAGCCTTGTATGCTCACCAAGGCTACATATATTATACAATAAAACTGTAATATTTAAAAAATTCATAAAAAATAAAAATTTCGTTTTCTAAAATATTTACTCAGAAATGTGTAATGCTGAATTTCTGGGTTGTTTATTTACTCAGAAATGTGTAATTTCAAATTAAATAATTAATTATTCATTTCTCATTTTCTCTGCTTATATTCTCCACCAAGTTTGTCAATAAATGAGCGTATCCATGCACCGGGGCCTTTTAACTGGGCTGTAAATACCAGACACTGCTGCCCAACACCAGTTCGAAACCACTGTGAACAAAACACCAGAGGGCACTTATATATCACCACAAAAGGGCTGGTGACTTGTGTGTGTGCATGTGTGAGCCCTGCTGTTTGGTGCTGTTGTGATCTTTAACTACAGAGAAACAAAAACATGTAGAGGGAGATGTATGTGGTGTCTGTATGTGTTTGAAATCTGAGCACAAACACACCAAACTAAAATGAGCTTTCAGAGGACTGATGTATTGCCCTGTTTCAAGTCAGTCAAAGCTGACTGATCTATTAACAGAAGTATCAGACATGTTTATGTTCCAGTGTTTCTAAGAACAGAATGAGAGGAGCAGGAATCTTGTAGTAAAGAATCCTGAGATCTCCTCATGAGCAACCACAAGCTCATGACTGCTTCTCCGACTGCTGACGGAAACAAAAATCAAAAAAATCAATCCGTTCCAAAGTGCATTTTCTAGCAATGGTTTGTAAGTCCCGCTTTCAGTCAAAGACAGAGGTTGACAAAGTAAATCCTACACCAAAGCGTCTTGGAGAGCAATAAAGAGTTTTTTCCTTGATAACCTGATCACTATAATCCTTAAAAGATTTTACATCACTGTGCAAAACATAAGAAGCTGGGATTTTCAACTAGTACTCAATTTTTCTTCATAATCCTTATAGATTGTACAGACATATATATATATGTATATATGTATATATATATATATATATATATATATATTTATGTATTTATATATATATATATAGTTTAATAAATAATGAAATAATTTTTTTCTTATTATTTATAGTAAATCATATATATATATAGTTTAATAAATAATGAAATAATTTTTTTCTTATTATTATACTAAAGCAATCAAACTTAATTAAAATGCTAAAAAACAAGATTTAAACTGACATCTTATTTATTTTGCCCCTCAATAACTGTTTTTTTTTATTATTTTTGAACCCAGTTCTAAACCGTTTTTTTTTTTGAAGAACATACAGTTTTTGAAACTTTTAAATCTCCTATTTACAGTTTTTGTAGCTATATATATATATAGATATATATATACACAATATATAAATATATTATATATTAAATATATATTGTTACATTTCCTCTTATTATATATATATTTATATATATATATATTGAATATTGAGTTGAACAGGTAAAGGGGGGCCTTCGCTTTGAGATCCATTCTTCTAGGTGGTTGCTTACCAGCCCAAATCAAACGAGGCCACCTCATTTCTCTATGATATTTTTGTGCTCTATGAAATTCACTATTTTCTTTCAGATGGACATGCTGAAAAGCGTAAACGAATGAATGAGAATGCAAAATCAAGCCCACCTGCAGGTGGTGGCTGCTCCTCGCTGATGGCTCGATCCAGCGATTTGTGCTTCTTGTCTTTGCGCCGCTGGCAGCGGTGATGATGATGATGATGATGGGCTCGCTCCATCTCTCTCTCCTGAGCGAGGGTCTGGTCCAAGACCATCTTAGGCCTCTCCAGGTCATAATCGCTCAGATTAACCTCTCGCACCCCTCTCTGAGGAGTCAATGAGGATGTAGACCGCCGCATGGGACTCACGTCAGCGATAGGCTGTGTGGTGGAAATAAAGAGTGTTAACATGTGAAAGATGAAGACATGAAGGAGAGGACACATATCTAGCACAGAACTAGAATCTCAGAGCACTAGACCTGTCACAACAGACGCACAACACCAGCTGAGCATGAAAACACAGTTCCACTGAAGAGCGTCGTTCAGCCCGCTCCTGCGGACACACGCACGCATTTGAGAACAGTGGAACACCGTCACGCTCGATGCAAACACTCTGCTGTTTGAATGCTGTCATCGAATCGTCTCTTACACACGGACTGGACGGCTGGAATAGTTGTTGCATGAACTATCCACAGCCAAGCAGCGGTCACTGATCTATAAAGAGTCATTGCTGCTTTTTTTTTTGCTTAACCTTTGCTGTTAATCTCTAGATAATCTATAGTCTGCATACATGTGCATTTGCAGTCTCAAAAAGATATTCATTAAATCTTAAACTGTCCTAAAAGTCACTTTAGACCAGATTCTTTAGAGAATCTGTGACCACTCCTTGGTGATGACTGAAATTTGTAAGTCTTTTACAAAGACTCATTAGTGCCACCCAGTGGCAAAAGCGCTCAGAACCTCTAAGAAGCAGTGCGTCCCTTCTTCTCATAGTTTAAACAGCTTGAAAAGTTTCATTTGAAGTGACTAATTGCACATTTTATTTTTTATTTATTTATTTTTTTTTTTACAATTTTGGTTTTACTGTATTTTTGATCAAATAAATGCAGCATTGATGAGTATAAGAGAATTCTTCTAAAAAACATCCTTACAAATCTTACACATATATTAGTGTATGTGATTCCAATCATGTTTATGGCTGAAAGATATGTTAAGAGAGGACTGCACTAATCAAAATGATACACAACCCACTAAATGAAACACACTCATACTTACAGTTAACACCACACAACATCCAAGATTAAATAAGCATTACATTTTTAATCTTTGCTTTTCGTATTGCTATAAACTGTGGTTAATCTGCTCCATTATTTGTAAAATAGTTACAGTGATAAACGACTAAAAATGGCTTTTGTAGTGCATGTTAGTTTTGTGTTTACCTCACCAGGGCTAATATGAATTGTGGCTGTATAAGTTTATTGGGCTGCTAAAAGAGTGTAAATTCTAAAAGAGCTGGAATGGATAAAGCACACACAAGCCAACATAGATATGGAGTGGCTGGCAGAGAGAGAAAGAGATAGATAGAGGGAGAAAAGGAGAGAGAGAAAGAGAGAGTGATTGCAGGTGGAACACTTGTACATACTGCTAGATACGTTCCGGTGGTGTGGCGTAAGTGGCTCCGCTGTTGGGACGGGAAGAGGAAGAGGACACATAGGTGAAGAGAGCAGGGCAAACAGCTGTGACACTCATGGACACAGTAACAGAGTGAGACAGGAGGAAAGAGACCAGAAGAGAGGAGCAGAGTAAAGAACGAGTGATGTTCATGAAAAGTCTGGATATCAAGGTCCAGTATGGTCAGAAAACAGGTGCCTAAAAAATTAGGAATGGTGGATTAGAGATTGTTTATGCTGAGAAAAAAAGGTGGAGAAAAAGAGAGTTCAGTGAAGTTTGATGTTCTGATAGATGGAGAGAAAGAAGAGACAAACAAGACAAGACAGGACAAGACTAAAGACAAGACATTATAACAAGGATGCTGGACACAGTGTGAGTCTATTAGCGATGTGGCAAAAATACCCAATCAAAAGAAACAAAGTATGTACACAAATAAATTTACAGTTAAAAAAACAACATCAAATAATTACATTAGTTAATGAGGAAAAATTCAAAATGAAACACAATAAAATTAAATTTGTATTATTACTGTTAACTAAGACTATTAAAAATTGCTTTTGTTAATTCAAAAAATCTAAGAAAAAATAAAATAAAAAAATATTTGAACAACTTAAAATTAAATTAGAAAACTTAAATTATAAATTTTGCCTTGGCAACTAAATAAAAGTAAATTAAATAAAAAGTTGAACTACTAAAATAACTACAACTGAAAATATAAAGATTAACAGATCTTTTTAAATAAATATTAAAATGACAGAAGCACATAAAATGAATAAAACATACTAAAATGAAAATAAAAACTAATCAAATATTAATAAATATTATAATACTACATAAAAATACTAAAACAACACTTTGCATTGTCCCTCATTTTCTCTCTCTCTCTCTCTCTCTCTCTCTCTCTCTCTCTCTCACACACACACACACACACACACACATTCAGCTGAACTGAAGAGAATAAATGTGTCTCTCAATGGAGACTGGTGTATACAGTAAATTAACCACTCCTGACTTCTTCCAATTCATTTGCTTGAGTTCTTCAACTCCTCTCTATATTCATTAATACGTCTTCCCTATTACCTCCATTCATCCATTCTCTCATACAGCTGCCCATTCACTCCTCTGCCCTCTATCTATGCACAGTCATCCCCCAGCTGCCTCTTTCTATGCAGGAATTAATTTAGTCAGAATAAGAAACAAAGGCTGTACAGTAGTTATTTCCAAATCCCACCAGAACTAACTCATATGGCCACGATGGATAGGAGATGTTTACCTGAAAGCCAGCATTGAGTCTGGGCATGGAGGCAGCTCTGCCGTGACCCTCCAGCACAGGATACCCACCCACATCAGAGTCATTCTCCATGTCAGTCATCTCAACTAATTCCTGCAGCATACGTAGAGCCAAACAAAACAAGCACACAAATGGAACCATTGTGAAGAAGCAGCACACTTTAGCATACTTATAAAAAGAGTCCTTATTAAGGAAACAATATACTTAAGTGTGAACTGAATGTAATGTTTTTGCACACTAAGTTGCATGTTATTTGGAACTAAAAGAAAATTAATTATAAGTTTCAATTTATATTAAAAGCAGTTAATTGAACTTAAGAGTGCTTTTTTGAAGTACACTAAAAGTGAAGTACACTACTCCCAAAAATGAACTATCCCTTTAAGCACAATTCTTTTTTCACAAGGGAATGAACAGTGAACAGTATTTGGAATAATTGCTGATGGATCAGACAGTTTGTAGCTTTAATAAAGATCACAGAAACTAGGGCTTAACTGATCAGTAAATGGCTGTAAATATCTGACATATGTAACTTATACAGGACTTATTTATGAATCACTAGTAGAGGTCAAATCACCTGAGATCTGTATGTGTTTGGCACATCTTCCGATTGGCCCCGTTGGACAGGCCTTCTGTTCACTTCCTGAGGTATACCTTCCGATGGAGACTTTTTCATGGCACTGCTCTGGCTTTGTCTGTGATATATATAAAATTTAAAATAAGATCAATTGAAAAAGGACAATTAAAAAATACAAAACCCATTTTCAAATGGAAAGTGTAGTACTTAGAAGACTAGAATGGCATAACACTCACACTGCATCCCCATTGGTCAGGTGAAAGGATGTGGGCGGGGCATCTGGCTGTGGTGTGGTATCTATTTGAGAAGAGGGCGGGGCTTTCAGCACTAGTGGCTCCTGATCGTGCAAGTGTGTGAGAGGAAGCATTGGTCTGAAGAGAATTCCAACTTTACTCTGAGGACAAAACACAACAAACACAACAGTTTCAGAAGGACTATATTATCAAACATGAATAACTGTTTGATAATAAAATACGACTTTAATCTATATCTACCAAAATATTCCCACTATTAATTATAATTCTGCAGATATAAGTTCCCTTTACCTGTGTGCCTGGTGCAGCCTGCTGCTGTTGGAGTCTTTTGGCTCGGTTCTGCTTATAGTAGTCGAAAATCATCAGAGCAGCATAGACCTTCCCTACAGTCAGTTCATTATCTAAGAGAGAGTGAAATGCACGAGATATCAAATGGTCAGAAGTATAGAAAGAAAACTGATGTCCACTAGGTGGCACCAAAAACTCAGAAGTCACAAGCAAAACCAGGCTGAATCACTCAGGTGGAAAATATCATTAATATTCTTTCCAAATAAAAACCCAAACTCCCATTAGAATTTAATTAAGATTCCATATAAACGTTAATTGCTTTCTAAACAGAAATCAACATTACATTAGCAAGAGTTTCTGAATGCAGGGCATACGTTTATGAGGTGTCACCAGCAGGTCTACTGTTTTCGAAGACAAGTTACTCCAAATTTTATTTATTTCCTTCCTTAATTCAGCATCACATAGCCGCTGAGCCAGAACTCCTAGAAAAACGACAAGAAAGCAATTCTTTGAGAAGCACTAATGTTAACAGAGTCTTTCATAATGTTACTGTAATTCTTGCCATTGTTAATATCCCCATGTGAGATTTTTTTTGTCAAGCTGTTAATGGATGTTATCTTATTCTTTAATCATATTTTGCACTAAGTAAAAGGTTAAATAAAAGTCAAAGTCATTGGGGAAAACGTCATTCAATTAACTTGTAATGCTTTAACGATGGTGGAGTGTTAAATGTGGCTGATAGAACAGAGCAGTGATTGGTAAAAAGCGCTGCTGGAGCCGATGGACAGTTAAAGGAGCTTTTGACAAATGCCAGTGACTTGTCCTGAGGGCTTCAAGCAGACACTCACCTGATGCCAGTTTAATCTCCAGGGCGGTCCGGATGAGAGCCATTAAAGTGGAGGTAAAGTGAACCGTACGGTCTTCAGCTATGGGCATGTTCATCCTCACCAACCGCTGTGGATTCATGGACACACATAGTGTGTGATTAATATCACACATGTCTGTAGGATACGGAAATGATCATAACAAACGACAGAAGGAGTTTGCATGAGAGGAAAGAGAGAGTGTGTTTGTACTTCTTGCAGAGGAATGAATGATGTTTTAGTGCATTTCTCCAGTTAGAAGACAGTAAAGCTGTTTTCATCACACTGAGAACAGTGTGAGCTTTAGCAATTATTGGAGGTTTACAGGTTTCTCAGTAAATGCAATTACATGCACAGTCTTACTGATTATGCTTAATTACCTGACAATGTACAATATCATGTTAGCATCTTAAGCTCAGATTTAAAAAAAATCAGGTTTAAGCAAAAACTATGCTGTTAACATTACTCCAATATGCAATTAAACACCATTTATGGTGTTTTAATGGTCTTCTATTTTTAATTGTTTTGATTTTGGAGTAAAACATTGACTTTTTGGAAAATCTAACTTATAAAGTCCTTTATCCTTTGTGTTTGAGGTATCAATATTAATCTTAAACATCAATATTAAATGTTCCCAGTTTGCATGTGGGCAGCTTTGACTACTGTCCACGTAGAGAATGCAAATGCACTAGTTAATGCACACTGAAATGTGAGGCGTTGATGGGCTGCATTTCTTGCGTTTTTACAAAGTCAGCGATGACCTTCAGAAAGGATGATGACCAGAGAACGAGAAAAGGTAACATGCTGACCAACCAAAACCAAGAGCAATGACAGCACCCACTACACAAACACGTCACTCAAGGTAAAGCCAGAGCAGATGCTTCACACATTAACACACTCAATGGTAAAGAAAAATGTAGAGGTTAAAAGAAAACAGATGCAAAATAAACAGAGAATGGATCTGTTTCTGTGGTGTAGAGCGTAACATCATGCACAGGGACAACACTCTGCCTTCATTAGAGTGCGTAGGCCAGCATAGACATGTTTCCACAACAGCTACCAATAAAAAAAGGGGAAAGGACGCTCCACTGAACACACATCTACAGCAAGCTTTCTTTCTTTTCTCCCTGTTGATTCAGTGCTCTGAACTCGGGGGAAGTGGGGGCTTGTTCTATTTAGAGCTCGCTGGAGAACGTTGCATCCTCAAGCCTTCACGCACACAGACTGTGTGGCCTCAGAGAGTAGCTCAGCAGACAGACATGAACACGCGTCTCTTGAATGTTACCCATTCAGACAGCTGGAACAGGGTGTGTAAACTTATTGACTCAGAGGCAGCTCTCAAAGTGGCAGAATGGCCTGGGACCAAAACAGGCAGCCCTGTACCAGTGACGCTTGAGATTCAGTTGTGATATTTAGAGTCATTTTTTTCCCATTCATTTCTTTACTTCCTTAGTTTCTTTTATACATTGCAAGACAACTAATTTTAGTACTGCTGCAGATGCATGAGGAAATTCAGTGCTGACTGTGTATTTATTCTACTGTCTACTTTTGTTGTTCCAAAATATATTGAGCTGCCAATGTAGACAGTATTTTAAGAGCGTGCTTAAGACAGAAACACTCTCTACCAGTTATACTGCCTTCTAAGAAACTGTTTTCCAGACAAAATCTAATCCATTGCTTGTATCTTTGGCAGAAACGTCAACACCAGAATGCACAGAGGTAAAAAGTAAATCAGTTTTGGTGAATTAAATTATAAATGTGCCTATATACCTAATTAAACACATAAATATATTTAATGTTATTTTATGCAACATTGGTGACCATAGACTACCAGTTTAAATCTAAAGTTTTACTACCATCAGTGAGCTCAAAAAGCACATAAAAAAAGAGCACAACACAAAGCAACACTTCCACAATTAGAGCACTGACTGACAGCATCATCAGCCAATGAGAGGACAGAGGAAGAGCCAAGTAACAGTCAGGGGGATGGGATCTACCTTATAGGCGATTCGTGGAGGACATTTCTTTCCCAAACCTAGCGGAGGGGACATGTGGCGAAACATCTCGTACATATCAAGGTAGGATATGCGTCCACTTCACAGGGGTGACACAGAGAGTTCAAAGTTCACACAGACAAGAAAAGGAGAGGGAAGGAGTAGTGGAGAACATGAAGAAAATGTGATGTGAATGAAAGAAAGAAAGAAAAAGAAACAAAAAAACATAGTTATCAAGGATTCTAAAGGAAGGTCAAGGGTATCCGATACCATCCTGTCTCAGAAGAACGGATGGATCATGCCGGCTTTTAAAGATACAGGCTGCCGGTGAATCAGGAATAAAGAACATGGCATGATGGGATTGGGCTGGAGAGGGGCTGTAGTCTGGAGCTTCTGTCCTTGCATGCTAGGACGCACCACGGCTAACCAATCAGATACTCAGGAACAAAGCTAATATTTTTTCCCAAAATTATACACACGGTATTAACAGAGCAAATAAAAGCTGCTCTAGTATATCAATATTCACGATGAATGAACATATGCGATTAGTTTGGGATGTGGGATTAGCATTTGGCTTTGTTTCCTGGTTACCATGGTTACCCATATTAAAATTAGTAAAGAACGAGGGGGAGTATAATCCAATCAAACATTAGCACTTTCAGGCATTTTATGGGGATTGTTTTTTTACAGCACCGCCCCTAGAGGGAAGGTGTGTAGGTTTTCAAACCTTGTATGCCACCCTATTAGGGCACTTCTTTCCTAAGCCAAGTGGGGGTGAGATTATGCGCAACAAATTGTACATATCCATATAGTGTATCCTTCCACTGCAAAAAATAAGATATGGGTTAAAAAGACAGTTGAATACATTTTTTCCACATTCCGTCAATATATGTATCTAAAGACTTCATGCTTATTGAGATAACTATGCTCAGCTGTGTGTTTTCAAGTTAAAATGGATTACACACACACACAGAGTATAGGCTTCAAATCCGCTCAAGATAGACTAAAAGTGGATGGCATGCAAAGGATAAGATTTGCATTCCTCAGCATTGACAAATCTTGAGGATTTGATGTTAACCATGGTCACACAGTAAAATGGGATTCTTGTGACTTAAAGGCCTTAAGTAGCGGTGGCGTACCCTCTTAAGATGGCATCTTTCAACCACTTAGTCTCGAGCTGTCACATTTTTTAAAAGTGGCACTAAGTGGCAGCGACACTGTGGAGGAGTGATACGCACCAGGCGGCAGGGTCGTACTCAGCCCAGACACGGATGAATTCATCGAGGTGATGAGGCCCGAGAATAGATGCGTCACGTGTCAGGTACTCAAAGTTATCCATGATGACAGCGACGAACAGATTCAGCATCTGATTGTTGTAGGATAGAGGAAGAATTATGAAAAACAGGAGAAGAAATCAGAATTATGTAAAATGATCACAGTTTTTTTTTTTTTTTTTTTTTTGTATGTGTGGTGTCTTGTTGGCTAGGCTCAAAGGATGTTTGCACTCATTAAAGCCGCTACACTCAGTGTGATTTTATGTTTTGTGCACTGTTACATTTGTGCAAATACCTTACTGGCCTCTTTATTTGATCAATAATACAGCAAATTACAAAAAAAAAAAGAAATAATTAAATAGCTGTTTTCTATTTAATCCACTTTAAAAAGTAATTTATTTCTGTGATGGCAACGCTACATTTTCAGCAGCCATTCAGAAATCTTTCTAACATGCCGACTTGTTGCTTAAGAAATATTTCTATTATCACAGTTTTATGGAAGCTGATACATTTTTTAGGATTCTTTGATGAATAGAATGTTCAAAAGAACAGCATTTATGTTGTAACAATGTAAAATCTTGTACTATGTACTATCACATTTAATCAATTGACAAGTTCCAAAAATGACAAAAAAGCAAAACTTTAACTTGAGCATTTCATTTCATAAAGTCATAAAGTAGCTTTGTGTAAGGAACAGAGCAAATTGTCATTATTTGCTGAAAATCACACTTGACAACTGTGGTCACCATTCACTTTCTCTATACTCAAAGTGCAGCTTGGAATTCTGCTATAAATAGTTCTTGTGTTCCACAGAAGAGAGTCATAAAGGTCTGAAACAACATGAGTTGGGTGAGTAAATGATGACAGGATTTTCATTTTTGAGTGTGTGTCTGTTTGAATTTGAGATTTGTTCCACTAACCAGGAAGGAACAAAGGAAGATGAAAGAGACAAAGTAGAAGTAAGCGAAATCACTGCCACACTCTTTTCCAGTATAGCCAGAGTCACGGTCACATGGCCTGTCACCCAGACAAGACAGCATAATTTCATGCCAAGCCTCGCCTGTAGCACTCCTTTAACATACAAACAGCAAAAGTCAGAAACTTTGAAATCACTTGCACTTCACAGTTGTGCGTTTTTTGTGAGATACAGAGATCAAACAATGGCTTTACCTGAACAACAACATGAGGGCCTGAAAAAAAGTTTGGAAGTTATTGTGAATGTTGATAGCCGACTCCTCGGACAGCATGATGTTACCAAACACCTGACACAGAGAGAAAATCACATCAGCAGTCTAATTTTGGATACATTACAGACAATGCAAGCATTTTTGGTGGAAATAGGCTGAAAATTACATTGTGCAATGTATGCACTTTCCTACTGAGGCTGCACGAAAATAACTAAAGAGACTGTCAATAATTCAGACTGCCTCCAGGTAATGTTAGAGTAAGCATCTGCAATATTAACAAGGCCACATACACATTTTCCATAAACCGTGACTCATGCTTATGAATTTCATAACTTTATGTCAGACAGCAGACACGCAAACAAACATACTGACTCACTCAAATCTACAGAGTTGCAATGCACTGACAGACAGTAAAAGAAATCCCAATAATCTGTCAGCCACATACATTACAAAAACACATCCAGTGGCCATGGATGGACACAATCTTTTAAGATGGCATCTACAAAAGTGTACAATAATAAAAGTAATATATCTATGCACATTTCTGCTGTTAATAATACATATTAAACGCAATGCTAAGAGTGCACTTTCTATTATTCCTGAAATAACTGACCTGTCTGTAAGTTTGTAAAAAACATTCTATGCCAAGTTATGTCCACTTATCTTTTCATTATCATGTAAAGGCAGTAAACTTTGTAACTTGCACAATATATGCAAGAGTACCAGAGAGGGAATATTAACATCCACAGGAAATATGATGAACACATAACCAGAAGTTAACTAACCTAGTAGAAAAATTGCCATTTAGATGACTTTACAATTCAAATATGTAAGAAAATATTAATGTACACTTCTGTTAAAAAATTGGGTGTCAAAACAGTAATCCTGTGAAATATTAAATCTAAAATAACTGTTTTCTATTTTGATATATTTAACATTTCATTTATTCTTGTACTGCTTCATATTTTTATGGAAACTGTGATATATTTTTTTAAAATTCTTCTATAAATAGAAAGTCCAAAAGAATAGCATTTATTTGAAATAGAAATATTCTGTAACATTATTATTACAGTCACTTCAGATCAGTTTATTATGCCCTAGCTGAAAAAAAAGTGTTCATTAAAAAAAGAAAAAAATATTATTTAAAAAAACTAATAATAAATAGAAAAGTCTTATTGACTCCAAACTTTTAGAACAGTAGTGTAAGTGTACTAACAAAAAGATTACCTTTTAATTAGAAAAAAAATATAGGCTTCATAATTATGATTTAAAACACTCTGGAATGTCTTGTCCCATGTTTTTATTATAATGTAAATGCATTTCCTACAGAATGAAGGAGGATTCTAATCAACAGCACGTCACATAAATAAATCTTAACTTGAACCATGACTGTAATATGATTATAATCCAAATCTTACTATAAAAATACTAAAAAAATGATGGCAAAAACTGGTTCAAAATTATGTTTTACGCTGAATGATGAAGCAAATTGGCGGTATGAGTTCCAAGTGTAGAGTAGATTGCATGGCTCACTGATGATGTTGCTTCCTAAGTCTTACAGGATACAATTAGCATTGATTTACAATGCAGTGCTAATCTACTAGATGGCAGACGCCATCATTTCCAACACAAGATTGCCTGTTCGTCCTTAAGTGAGCAATCAAACTTAAAGATGAGATCCGTCCATAAGACTGGAACAATGACTTCTTTTTCATAAAGACTATGAAGCTTTCAAATGGAAAAACACCACATGCCCGTGTAAAACAGCCAGTGCTTTTTACAGATGACTGTTGTCATTCTCAATGAGTCCAAGATCAATAATCTAAAGTGAGATGATTGTAGCAGCAATGGTGATGAGATCTCAGATGTAAAGGTTGCATGAAGGGTAACATTTATGAGAGAGCAACAGAGGCTTTTAAAGCTCTTTGGATCTCACCTGCATCCCGATGATGGCGTATATGAAGAAGAGCATAGCAATGAGGAGACACACATACGGCAGAGCCTGAGGACAAAATACAGTTATTTTACAGACAAACAATTGTCTTGAACTGCTGACAATTACTGTTGACAGTCAATGTTGTCTAAGCTGCCCAAGTAAAGTCAAAGGTCAAGTTCTGACCTTAAAGGACTGAACGAAGGTCCAGAGCAGTATGCGAATAGTGTAGCCCTGCCGGAGGAGTTTAATGAGACGAGCGGCCCGGAAGAGTCTCAGGAAACTCAGATTAATCCTTGATTTATCCTAGATACAAGCAGAAAGAGAGATCAGAGATGCATCACTGGAACTGTTTTTAAACCCGAGACAAGGACACATCCTCAGTAAGTCAGTGTCAGCAACAGCCTTTGTTAGATTTGTTAAGTTTATTGATAAGGTATTAAAACTAGTTAGTCTCATGCAGGATAGTCTGGTAATAATGCATGAACAGTCTTGCAGGAACATGCTTTTAAATACAAATAAACTAATCTGTTAGGGATGGGCAGTATGACCACAATATAAGATATTATATCACAGCAGGGTTATTACTGGTAACTAAAACTAAAACCAGAAAAAAAATTACTTGAAATAAAACAAATATTAACATTAAAATTAAAATATTAATAAACATTTTCATAGTTAATATTCCAACACAAAAGTTCTTATTCATTCTAGCTGAAGTAAGTACTAAAATATTAGTATATAAAAAATATATATTAATATAATAGTATATTAATAATAATATATATATATATATATATAGATAATATAATATAATATATATATATATATATATATATATAAATATACTATAAATTAATATATCTAAAAAACAAACCAAATTCTACAATACTTCACAAATTAAATATACTTTATTTTATTTTATTAACTTTTCTTTTTTTCTTTTTATATGGCTACTTGATAAGACACAAACCAATGAAACATTCTTCATAACAGCTGACTTGAGACCCAAGTTAAAAACAAAACTTCACAGTTTATGGCCCATATACTGTACATACCACCCATCCCTAGTCTTTCAATACTGGAAAGAGGGGTGGGGGGCGGAATAGGGAAAATCTGTTTGTCACTGTTAACAGATCTTACAAACCAAAAACAACAACAAAAAGTAACCTTCACATCTTAACATGGTGCTAGAATAAACATTCTGATCTCAGCAGGTATAAAGGTGAGCATTCAAGATTAGCATAAAGATGTTTGACAGGAGGAGAGGTTTGGACAGAGACAGGCAGTGCAGGAGTGATGAAGCCACTTACCATCTGCACAGTCCGTTGGGGGAAAGGAAGGGGACAGGTGCCAACAGAGATTTAGCATGGAAATAAGAGTCACAGTGAAATCATTAGGCAGAGGTTGTAGTCCGTCTCTGACACGCAGAGACGCAGCTGTCAACACTCATTGGTGGAGATCTCCGGATTGTCATCTCCAGCAGATGATTTGGTCTTATAAACAGGTTGAATGATTAAGGGCTGAACCAATTTAATTTAAAATCATCTAATACAAAAGTTGCATTGAGCCAATCAGCTAAATGTGGTTTGAAAGTGCCCATTTTTTATCCCAGATGTATTATATTTACATGTGCATGCAGTGCTGTTGTAGAGTATTATATATAAAAAAACTTTGTTTATTGACTTTGTATATGTACTTATTGTATATGACTTGACAATTGAAAATTTCTTAGGTTTTCCATGGAACTCTGTCAAACTGTCCCCATGATTTTAACCACAGGCAAACTAAAAGCAGACCAAGGCTATGTTTACACTTGGCGTCTTTTTTGAAGGTGCCAGCGTCTGTTTTACATTATAATCCTAACAGTGTTTTCAAAAAAGTCCTGAGCACTTTTTAAAACGCCACCACCGGCAGCTTTTTCTGCAGCTCAGAGTGTCTTTTCAAGTTGAAAAAAGTTAAGATTTTCAGAAAAAATGCCCTACGTCAAGCGCCTTTTTGACAGCTGACCAATGACAAGCAAGTGGCGAGTCGTTTCCATAACAACAAAAACAAGGAGAAAAAAAAGAAGATAGCCAGTAGACAGATCGTACTAGTTTTGGAGCACAAGGAGCTGTATGATATGAGTACAAAACTCTATCGAGTCTAAAAAAAATTTGCTACGAACTGTGCATCATCCAACCAGAGCTCCTGGACTAAATTGTTGGAAGCACCATACAGTTTCCTTCCCCGTATAATGTTGCGCTCCCACAAACATTGTTGTGAACTGACATTTCCATCCCCATTAACTTCAAAAGCCGACATTTCTGCAGCACACCAGCAGTAGACTATCGTTGCAGCTGTTTTGTTATAGCAACAAAAGACGCCCTCGGCTGATATTTGTAACCAAAACACTGACAGCTTTTTATTTTACAAAAAAAAAAAAAAAAACGGTCTTGTCAACTTTTTCTTGACAAAAGATGCCAAGTGTGAACACGCCCTTAGTCTGCAACACACATGCGACACAAAAAAAATAAATGCTGAAAGCTCACAAAGAGAAAGTTACTGTAAGCTTTTAGAGGTTCTTATCTTGAAACCACTGCAGTAAGTCAGTTGTAGTATTTTCTAACATCATATGTGTTGTTGAGATTTAAAAATGACTTTTTTAAAAATACCTTTGAATTTTTATTGTCAAATGCTTCGATGTTTCTCTTTGATGACTCACCTGGATCTCAGTAAACCAGGATGTCAGTGATGCTTCCCAGGACAGTAACAAAAATCAAACATATTCCATGCCTCCTTTAGGTAGTTCTGCACACATTGAGATAATTGCATGTGTATATACACACAAACACACATATACATAGTGTACATAATATATAAACAAATTTTCTATTATAATAATATATATTCTATTATATATGTAAATAATTATAAAAAAATTGCTAAAATTCTCATAATAATAATAATATTTAATATCATTGCTACAATAATTGCTTCAACAGTTTGATCTTTTTTAAAAATGGAGTACTATTATTTATTATTTTTTACAAATATTTCAAAAGCTTAGAAACATGCTTCTTTCAAACTAGTTCAAAATGAGTCAGTTATGAGGTTTAATTCAGTTATGAGGTTTAATTCAGTTATGATGTTGCAATAAAAGGCAGGTGCTGTAGATGGTAAGGCAGCTCAGTAGATTTTGGAAAAGAGCTTCTCAGCATAGCTGCATTTTTGAATGAATTAAATATAATTACCCCAATTTAACTCCACCCTTATTCCTTAGAGGCCTCTTTTGGCATTTTTAGATCTCGATTTAGCTTAAGTATGGACAGTTTTTACTTGTGAAGACACAAATCTTTTACTATTCTAGTGAGGACAATGTGGCTCTTACAAATATAAAGAATCATACACACAAACACAGGCAGCCTGAAATGCAGACATTGGCGAGTGGTGTAATAGATCTTTCATGGCAAGAACAGGACGGTCTGTCAGGTGTCTTAGCCTTGGGTTCATGTCTCTCCTGAATGGAGCAAAGATTATTCCACTGCTGCTTGACATGGATCTCGGATGGAACAACATGAGCGAGACCCATTCATCAACCCTGAGCTCAGAACAGGTGGAGTGTAAAGGCAAGCGTCACGCACCAGAAAAGCTTCTTAATAAATAACCCTCATAACATGGCAATGGAGGCTTGAGATGAGACCTTCTGCTGCAGACCAGACCAGCCAGCACCAAAAAGAGATTTATGATGCAGTTGCACACACCCCTGCTCATACTGTACACCCAAACCCACTCTTCTCATTAAATAAAATATTAGAAAATTCAGTAAAAATAAAAAAAGAAATTGGATTTTTTTTTTTTATAGATCTTACCCTCTCCAGTAAACCAAACATCATCCCAACACATTATGTTTTGTTGATTATAACTATGAGTGAATCAAGTTTAATCAAATGAAAAATGTTCTAATAGTTTAAAAATGATGAAATGCATTGATAATAGGATACTGGAAGACAATAAATGTCACCTGGAAAAATTTGAAATGACTGGAGTGCAGTGTTAAATTTTCTTTTTACTAAACTTTCACTATTTTGCTGTACATAGTAGTGTTATAAATAGACAGAATACCTAGTTTAGTATCAAACACCGACTGTAATGATAAAAGATAAGTAATATCAGAGTCTCTCCACTCTCACCAGAGGGCCGAAGGCGATGACCTTGAGAATGCACTCCAGCGTGAAGAGAGCTGTGAAGATGATGTTCAGCCACTTCAACATCTCCTCATACGGTTTAGGAGCACCATGGAACTACAGAGAAAGAAAAAACAGAGCGACAGTGACTCACTCTGCACTCACTCGAATATTCAAAAGATCTGTAAAATAGGCTTTCAGGTGTGCCCAAATTAGAAATTACTATTCATAACTGAATATTCACACATCATCATACAATAATCAGCATTGCTGAACCTCAATCTGTGTGTTGGACTCTCTCAGATTGTATCTACAACCTTAGTCCACTTTTAAATGGTCATTTTTGGTTCCCAAAGGAATGAATCAGCGAAGAGTTCTTAAAAGAACCATTTTAGTGTGAAGAACATCTTTAAAAATATATATATTTTTCACTACAAAGAACCTTCTGTGGAATGGAAATATTCTGTGGATGTTTAAGGTTCTTCACGGAACCATAGTCATACGAGATAAAAAGCTGGAGGGCACTTCCTGTTGGCAGCTTACCAAACAGACAACTAACAGATGAACCGCACAAGACGGTTCTCAAAGGAACAAAGCATTATGCTATATAATTGGATGATATAATTGGACGCACAGACTTAATATTTAATTCCTCTTTTTTTTAACTTTCCTTTTAATTCAGAAAGTTTTGCTGATATGGACTGCCCATGCCACAAGCAGTAATGGAGGAAATAAAAGCATCATATTTAAATGTTCTAATAGTAAATTTCCCTTACTGTAAACTTCAACAGTCTGCAAATGACAGCTGTGTTACCTTCATCATGAGAACCACTGTGTTGATGGCGATCATGGTCAGGATGGAGTACTCAAATGGAGTGGACACCACAAACTTCCAGATCTTGTACTGGTAAGACTGCTTGTCTTGCGGCATGTAGCGAGTCAGAGGTTTGGCGTTTGATGGCAAAGTAGTCGATACAAGCTCGCTGTAAGATGACATCAACCCGCACATTTATCTCTACATGAAAGTCCTCAAACAAATGTTGAAGTGACTGTCTACAAGCTCATACTATTCATCAACCCTGACTCTTTTCATGTTTGATTATTAGAACACGCGTTGTTATTACCAGAGCTCTCTAAATCCCCCCCGAACAAATGAATGACTGAACGACTGAGTGCTAGAAGACAAACAACAAACCAGCTGCACAATCAAGTTACCAGCAGTTTAATTATTTAAACCAAGCTAATATCTCCTCTGAGAGCAGCCTATACAGATACATACATACAGAATAGAAAAATAGAATAGATTATTGCGCCGCTCCAAAACCTACTGTATAATAATCAAAAAATTAGAATGGAGCCAAGATAAAATTATATATTAAGGTGACCAGATATCAGAAATGTAAACTAAGGACATTTCCTAGTCCAGTGGTCAAAATATAAATCTCACTTGCGCAATTGTTATGGGGTTCAACTTCTATTATAATAATTAATAATCAGTATAATATTTGCCGGCCAAAATTACCCTAACTGGGCCCTGAAATCACAATATTAAAAATAGTAAACAGAAACCACTGCAAATAGCAAAAGAGTATTATATTATAAGAAAATTATGACTTAACAAAAACACAAATAAAACAAAATAAATGAATATTTTTAACATTTTCTAATTCTAGTTAATATATTGCTTACAGGAAATAACACTACTAGCACTGCCTGCTAAAACCATCTTAAACCAGCATAAGGTGGTTTGCTGGTCTTAGCTGGTATAGGACTGGTCTGTTGGCTGGTTTTAGAGAAGTTTTGGGCACTTTTCAGTTATAGCAAGAAGACCATCTGCGCTGCCCAGCTTAAAAGCCTGCTTTTTGCAACAGGGTAGGTACAATCTATGCCTATGTAGAGCACTTCAAATCAATCATTTAAGAGTTCAGTAACGATTTAGATAACATGCAGAGCTTAAAAAGTTTTTTAGAAGAGCCAGAGAGTTGAAGGATTTCTGCCTGACTGGTCTGGTAGTTCCTCCCCGGGGTTTAACTCTGTGCTTGTGTGTGTTATCATGTGTTTGTCAAAAGAGTTTAGAGTCAATAAAGTGAAGATGTAGACCGACAGGTGCGTTGGCCTCACACAGGTAAGAGGAATTCTCTTAAGAGTGCTTCTCTTCTAGGCATCTCACCATGCATGTATGAAAAAGACTTTGACGTTGAATTAGCATACACTGAAACTGCATTTTAAGCAACAGTGCATGGTGCCTACAGTTTGCCGTCACCCCATCTACTCTATGTAAGACTCTAACTATGTAAGCCTCCGACTGTCCCGTCCTACCTCGTTCTTTTCCAAGCTGCAATCTGACATGGCTTTATCTCCCTGCTCTGGAATGTGATGATGATCAAAAGCCACGAAGATGTTGACAAAGAAGAAGGGGAAGACAATGAAGTAGACCACGTAGAAGATGGAGGTTTCCATTCGGTAACCCGGACTGGGACCCTGGTCTTCATATGTGGCATCAACAGAGTGTTTCAGAACTCTAGAGAACCATAAGGAGAATGTTAGTAAGATGATTAAACATTGGCAAGTTGTTCAAGATAAATATTTCTCATTTTAACCCTTTGATCCACCACAGTGAACAGACCTTTAAAAGCCATTTTAAGCATAATAAGATGTGATGTTACATCCAAAACTACAAAGGGTTTCCTCGACAACTAATTAACTAAAAATGGTTAATGAAATTTTATAAAAAAAATAAATAAAAATAAAAACATTTGGAATGATTAAATTCTTGTTTTAAAGTAAAAAAATGAAAGTACTAATGATTTAGAAATTTAAATATTTTTTCTCCTCTTCTGTGATGCATATCTGAGGGAAACGACTTCTCAGATGAGAAAACAAAACAGGACAGAACTTGATTTTGTCTTTCAGGCAGTGGTTTTTAAAAAATAATGAGAAAAGATAAAATAAGGGGAAATCTTTTATAATAAACACTTTAACATCGTATAAAAAATACGATTTGTCCAGTTTGATTTCACAGTGATTTTTTCCTTTAACTAATCATGTAATAATTGTAATAATAATGCAACAAATGGTAGATTACCACAGATCTGAACTAGTAATAAAAATTAAAACAGCATAAACGTAATACATATTTAGTTTCTGAAAGTTTTCTCTTTAACTGTGGAATTTTTTTCCCTTTTGTTTTCTGTTTCTTTTCTAACTGACACTCTCTATAAAAAAACAAAGTAAAAAAAAAAAGACACATACCTTTTAAAAACTTTTAAGTACAAATTTAAAACATTTTCACAAAGTAGAACAGACCAAAAAGCAATCATCTTAAAACCACAGAGAGTTATGAGTGTAAAAAAAGTTGTTTATATGCAATTGGTTAATGATTACATCCTTGTCCATGAAAAAACTCATGCAGGAAATGCGTAGATATCACAGAGTACCCATACACAGTTCTTGAGTGTTAAAGACGATTTTAATTTTAATTTAAATCTGAAAAACTTTCTGGATTTTCTTGTTGCGGCGCAGGAGTTTTTTCATGTTCTCTAAACCAAATATGTGTTTTTCTATGAAATCTGGAGTTAAAAGTAAGTAAAATATGGAGTTAAAAGTAAGCAGAGTGGAGAGATGAACATTACACCAGAAAGAATTAAGCAAGAAGAGAAACTTAATCAGAACAGACAAGCAAAAGGAGAAAGAGAGATCCAAAGTAAGAAAACCAACATGTTTTTAAACATGTTTTGACTGTGTAAGATCACAGTGTGTTGTGTGTGTGTGTGTGTGTGTGTGTGTGTGTGTGTGTGTGTGTGTGTTTGGACTCACGTTGGCCAGCCCTCTCCTGTAGAGACAGTGAACAGGGTCAGAAAGGCCCACAGGACGTTGTCATAATGGAAATCATACTTTTTCCACTCGCGTGGCTGTGTCATGGCCACTCCATCACTGCCGTACTCCAGGAACTGACCCCTGAGTACAAACACATCAAAACTTTATTATTATTTACTTCCTTTTACTTCCTGCATTGATTCCTCCTTTCTTCCTTCCCACTTCCTCTTTTTTACCTTCTAAGAAGAGTTTCTTTACTTCCTTCTGTCCCTTTTCTCCTCCCTTTGCTTCCTTCTTTGCTCTTCTTTTCAATTTCCTTCCTTTCATCCTTCCTTCCTTCCTTCCATCCAGTCCATCACTCTTTCTTTCCTTTTACCTTTAATCTTTCCTACCTCCCTGCCTTCCTTTACTCTTCCTTCTTTTACTTCACTCTTCCTTTCCTTTCCATGTTTAGTCTTTTTGTTCTCTCTCTGCCTACCATACTTCTAGTCAGTCACTCGTCATTTTCCTTTCTTTTTCTCTCTGTTCATTCTTTCTCTTCCCTCCCACCCTCCCTCCCTCCCTCAATCCGTTCATCATGCAGAATATATCCCGACAGACAGCTGTACCTGCAGTCCTTCTCCAGGGCTTTGGACTCATCGGTGCAGTGAAAAAACTTCCCCTTGAAGAGCTGCACAGCAATAACCGCAAAGATGAACATGAAGAGGACGTAAACGATGAGGATGTTGAGCACATTCTTCAGAGAGTTCACCACGCAGTCAAACACAGACTGGAGACACACAAACAGCACAAATCAGATCTCCTGCAAACATCTTCTGGAGTGGAGGGACCTCCCTAACACAAGCAGACCATAATGCACTCCTTCATTAAATCCATCTGTGTTGAATGTGTCGTCGCGTGTTAATGTCACAAGGCCCTTGTTGAAAGCATTGTGGGTTGTGGGCAGAGTCTCAATTGATTACTGCTCCCCTCGCTCTACATGGCACTGCACTTAGGCTAAAAAATGGGGAATGGGGGGGGGATATGTAAATCTTCAAATTTCCTGTCATTCCTGCTCATTTAAAGTCCTCAGGGTATCATTATTAGCGCTGAGTAGTATATTTTCGGCATTAATGCTAATAAGATCTCTGTAGGCGGATAACTGTCTCTGTGGCCCTATGAAGCTTTTGATCTCTGCATTAGTATTGTAACTAAGCTAAACTGCAGTTTTTTTTATTAATATATTATTTGCTCTAATGCCACTGGTGATTAATCTTTAGCCAAATGAATAAATGATGGTGTGAGAGAAATGTAAGTTTTACATGTAATAATTTAGCCATGTAATGAGATATACGGTGAGTGTTTCTCTAAAACGATTTGTTTTTGTGTGCCTATTTATTTTTCTATGGAAAACCACGATTGTCCCATATTTTCCTTTTGTGACATTGGCAACCATATATATACTGTATGTCTTTTATTTTTCTATGGAAAACCACGATTGTCCCATATTTTCCTTTTGTGACATTGGCAACCCTGCTAGGGAACCACTGTCACAAAAACAGAAAACTCTTGTTAGTCTGATTTAGATGAACCAATTTAAAATATAATTTATCTTTTACATATTTAAATGAAACAGTATTATATGTGCAACTGTATTTCATAGGTTATGTTTAAAATAGCATACTAGGCATGCTAAGGATGTACTGTATACTGTGAGCAGTATGCTAATTTTACGTATTCATGGATTACCTAGATTTCTTAATTTACCAAAAAAGCAATACACAATCAGGCCAAAATGCACAGAATACTGCATCCCACAATTAATTTTGACTCAACTTTCTATTTCCATTGTGACGAATCTCCTTACTTACTAATTATTTGAGTAGACTGCCAAGATTTCAACTTTTCACTTTGTTGTATCAGATCATGTAATTTTAACAACTAAAACCCTCTAATTCCACTTGCATGCTCTCAGAGGAGTAAGATAAGAGCTAAGCAGGCTAAGAACCAGACAGCAGGACATTACCTTGAGTTTAGGCAAACGTTTAATGGTCTTCAAAAGGCCTGAGGACTCGTAGGACCCTTAGGGACTTGATAGTGTTGATGTCCTTGCCTTTAGTTCCTCTGTAAGGAAAAAGCAATGATTTAGAGACATTTCAAACATGATTGTGTGTGATCATACATTTTAACACACATCTGATGCATTTTGATATCATCTGCCAGCACATGCACAGAGCCTGAACTTAATTCAATTTCATTTTAATGAAGTAATCACTTCCTCCAGCCCATCATGTAATTCAGAATTACATTAGCTAGAGGTTATTTTGTTAGTAGAACGCATGCCTTCAAGGGGAGGTTATTCTACAGAAACAAACCCACCTCTGAGATTGATGATAAATATAATTTAACATTTAATATTTCTGTAAAATAACAATCATTCAGCAGAAAAAGATACAAAGAAACAATCCATTCAGCAGGGATGGTCTCTTTGTAAAAAACCACAGTTGGCCAAGTCATATTCTGATGCTGATAAGCTAAAAAAATTTCAGTTTTTACAATTATTGCTCTTGCAAAACTCGTCACCATGTTTGCTAGGGTGTTGTTGGTGGTTGCCAGGGTGTTATGATCTGGTTTCAAGGGTGCCCCTGGGTTGTTTGCTTACTGGCCCAAGCTAAAAGCCTCAAATCTTAAGTATAAACATTCATAACAGTTATGCCTGGGTAACTTAGAAGGAAACACTAATAAAGTGAACTGAACAGAAAATAAATCCTTTTAAAGTTTTAATAAGCAATGCCGCTTTGTTGTTCGAGTTCAATAAAGTTTAACTTTTTTTTAGGATTGACTTGAAGTTAAATGAAGTCATTGAAGATAGTCGACATCAATGACACTGAATGATTAGTTTTCTGAATGTTTCGGCTGCTGTAAAACAGGTTTGCAATGAATAGCATTTGAAATTACACAGCTCAACAGAATGGAACTCCTCTGAAAAGATAAGAAAAGGCTATTTTAAAACTCTTTTACTCAAAACTTCAGCAGACATGTCGATGAACAAGAATGACTTCCATTTCAACCTTGTTTAAAAAAGAGAAAAAGAGAAGAAAAAGCCAGGTTTAGGGAGTCATAGCTTAGCTCTGTGATTTGTCAGCTTACTTTTTCTCTTATCATCACACTGGCATGTCAATGTCCATGCAATTTCTGTAAGTCTCACACACACAACCCCAGGGGTGCATGTGGATCTCTCTGCCCAATGAGACACTCAACTATACTCCCATAGATTTCAGAGGACCATCTGTCTCCAAGAACCATCATACAGGTCCAGTGCTGAAGTGGTTCTTCCTAATGTTTGTGACAGGGTAAAGCCACCTAATGCACCCTGATACAAAGGTCAATTGCAAATCCAGGTCAAACTGCAGTCCAAAATGAAATGAAAACACAAGAAATCATATAAAAATCTAACATTATAATTTACATTGTGACACTATATTTGTGATAATCAAGAATATTTTCACCAAATATTTTATTAATTGATGGGGGAAATGTTTTGTGGGAATATTAATTATTTTTTTAATTATTATTTATTTATGTATTTATTTTATATATATATAAAAATATGCAAAAATATATTTATTATCTCAGCAGTTTACAGAACTCTTGATTTCCAATATGCAGGATATTTGCAGGATCTGATTTTTTATTTTTTTTTAATGACTATAATTTAATAGTAATTAGCAGTAAACTGAGCTTTTTGTTTGACTGAGCATTAGGGGTGGCTGTCCTCTGGAAACAGTAGGAGTAGTAGTTTCTATAAGCCCCTTCAAAGGTCAGAGGTCAAGTCATGGTTAAAAGTCTATCCTTTTCTACAAAGGCTGACAGATAGGAAGAGTTGAAGGGTTGTGAGTTTGGAGTGGTCCATGGGGAGGTTGGGGGATAAAGTGTATGTTTTCATACATATAGACTGTCCCCACCTGGTCACACTTTGCTGCGATCTGACGAAGGAAAACCGATGAAAAACCATGCACATATGCACAAACATAGAAACACACACATAATAAGCTGAATCAAAGACATCGAATAAGCAGTAAATGCAGATTAAATGAGATTAAATGAGATCAGAACGGAAGAGAGCTGTCATTGAGCGGAAAAACAATGTGGAACAGCAAAGAAAGATTAAAAAGCATCAAACCAACTCCAGTGCACAATAAACCATTATAATAATCAAAGACATGATGCAGTGAGGTATAATTAGTTACTGTTTGTTTGTAACATCTCTGCAAGATAAATCTCTTTGAGCAGTAAATATAGAGACTTTGCAAAACGGAACTGTGATAAAAATCACAAAAGTGAAAAGGTTACAGACTGGCAAATGTCACACACAAAAAAACACACTATAAGAAAGTACATGCATGAAGGTTCACACAAGTCCTGATGATAGATGCTGATTGTGAACAGCAAGTAAAATATATTTGATTTTTTAAAATGAAATAAAAATTAACATTTAAAAATAAAAGATGTTTTCCTTAGTAGACAGTTGGTATGTCTTTTATCTTACATCAGCGAGTGTCATTTTGTCTTTCTTACAATTGCATTTAAAATATGTATTATGCTGGGCTTCTTTATGGATATATATTAAATAATGAACAATTGGCAAGTACCTCAAGTTTATTTAGTTGATGAAGTGTACTGAGTTTAAGAATTCATGCCCAATCGTGGTCTACAGAAGTGCAGTTTCACAAATCTTGAATATGTTGCACTGGTCTGGCGATTCCTTATCCACACAAACACACACTCATACTCAGGCAGATACACAGGAAGCAGGGTAATAACAAAATGCGTACCCCATGAAGCTCCTGAAAAGCAATGCAAAGCGAGAGGGAAGGACAGGGACGATAAAGAAAGTGAGAGAGAGACAGAGAAACGAAAGAAAGAAAGAAGAAAGAAAAAAAAGACAAGAAAGAAAGATAAAAATGAAAGAAAAGAAAGATAATAAGAAAGAAAGAAAGAAAGAAGAAAAAAGAGGGAACAGAAAAAAAGAAAATAATGAGAAACATTAAAGCCCCACAGGACAAAAAAGACTTGCTATCAACTACAGAATAACAGCACAGGAGAGAGAAGATTACGACACAGTTAAAGTGAGACAAACACAAGAGAATCAGAAAGAGCAGAACACAGTATGAGATTCATTTATAATCAATATACAACAGTGCACTGAAATCAGAGCTGCTGATACCACCCTAAGTACTCCTTTCTTCAACTACAGGCACTTTTATGTTCTAGGCATTATTTTTTATTAAAACTAAAAAAAAAAAAAAAAATTTTAAATTACATTTGAACTGTCTTGGTTTTACACTTGTTCAATATATATAGAAACAAAGAGTCATAGCTGAACAAATGCCTAGATATGCTGTAGTGCCACCATCAATAGAACAGGTGCCAGCCGGAGCTGATGGACAGTTTCTGCACTACTCACACAGAAAGCCGGTTTCAAAAGCAGAGCAGTTTTCTATCACCTCTTTCTCAGCTATTTTAAAGCACCCCAGGGTCCTTCTGTCAACCGCAGAACTGGAGAAAGACTGAAACGAGCATGAGCATCTGCACATGACAACTAAGAGGATTCAGCCACACTCAAACTGGACTTTGCATTTATTACACAAATCACACACGCGCTGTCAAACCAAGCGTGTGCATTTATGTTTTGCCTCGCAGAGGAAATTGTATCCACCGGGCTTCAAAAAATACATTATGTTGGCGGTTGCCCATGCGCAACTAGTCACTGTGATGTCATGGTGGTTGCCATGGTGATGCTCTATGGTTGCTAAGTGTTCTGAGTGGTTGTTAGCATGTTGCTATGCCAATGCTAGAGTGTTGTGGGTGGTTGCAAGGGCATTGCTATGAAGGAATTTACTTAGTGGCTCAAGTACCCACGACTCTACAATATTCTGGTCTCTCGATATGGCTCAGGTCCCTACTTAAAAGGAACAGCTCACACAAAAATGAAACTTTGCTGAAAATGTACTCACCCTCAGACCATCCAAGATGTAGAGTTTGTTTCTTCATCAGAAAAGATTTAGATAAATGTAGCATCACATCACTTGTTCGCCAATGGATCTTCTGCAGTGAATGGGTGCCATCAAAATGAAAGTCCAAACAGCTTATAAAAACACAATTATTTGGCTTCTGGCCAAAATACCAGTCCATAATCCATAATAATGTTGTCCTTTCACATCAAAATCCACAGACATATTTGTTTAGATCTGCTTTGAACTGTAAACAGTGCTTAGTCTGTGCATATTTCTCTCCTGATTCAGACAAAATGACTTTTCAACTGGAGAAAGCAACATTATGGACAGTGGACTTTATTTTTTTAGCTGGAAACAATGGTTTCAAGTTAAACAACTCTTAAAGGGATGCTCCACCCCAAAATGAAAATTTTGTCATTAATCACTTTCCCCCATGTTGTTCCAAACCCATAAAAGCTCTGTTCATCTTCGGAACACAATTTAAGATAGAAACGACTTAAATTGTGTTCTGAAGACGAACAAAGCTTATACGGTTTGGAATGACATGGGGGTAAGTGATTAATGACAAAATTTTCATTCTGGGGTGGAGTATCCTTTTAATGATTGATTTATTACAAACATGCAATTTTTCATTAATTGATGTTGTGTGGATTACTTGTGGATTATTGTGATGTTTTTATCAGTTGTTTGGACTCATTGACTCATGCCGGCACCCATTCACTACAGAGGATCCATTGGTGAGCACGTGATACAATGCTAAATTTCCCCAAATCTGTTCTGATGAAGAAACTACGGAGCCCCTTAAGGTTCATTGTGGTGGAAAAAAATCAGAGTGAGTGAAAAAAATTGGGGTGGGAGGAAAAAAAATATATTTTTAATTTTTTTTGCGTTCTCTCGCAAAACTTTTGCGTTCCCTCGAGAAACTTTGCGTTCCCTCGCAAAACTTTTGCGTTCTCTCTGAAAACTTTTGCATTCTCTCGCAAAGATATTTGCGTTCCCTCGCAAAACTTTTGCGTTCTCTCGCAAAAATTATTTGCGTTCCCAATCGCAAAACATTTGCGTTCTCTCGCAAAAACTTTTGCGTTCCCTCGCAAAACTTTTGCGCTCTCTCGCAAAACCAGCTGAGTTCGGACAAACAAACACTTCCTGTTTACTTTACAGCTTGTAGTGGTTTATACAGCTCCATACAATGGAGCGGTTCATAGAGTTTTGTTTTGAACTTGGAGAAATAGTCAGTGCATGCTTATTACGGCACGGTTTTGGGACATACTAAAACGCTTAATGTAAAAACACTGTGTGAGAGCCGTGGGAACGGAGCGAGGCCGGTGGAGCACCTGCGCGCATTCACCGGTAACGAGTCCCGCGAAGGAGAACTGAAGGAGGGACTGATGACAGTGTTGGACGATAGAGGACCAGGCTCGGACTTTATTTTGTGTTTTGGTTCTGTTTGTGTGCGACAGTCGTCCACGAGTAGGGGCTGTCGCGGTCTTTTAGGTATATTTTATTATTAAAGTTTTGTTTGAATGTTCGCCGGTTCCCGCCTCATTCTTCCCGTGACGTTTGTTACACACTGGATGACTAAATTCAGTACACGGATTACACACCATATTATTAAAGTAGACAGACAAGCAGAATAGCCCAGAATATGAACGTAACCTGGTAAACTGCACTTTAATTGAAGCGAAGGCTATCCCTCATAGAAAGAAAGAGTTTTATTTTAAACTTGGACTAAAGTTCAAATAGGCTACAGTCAGCTTTGCCTATAGTTTAAGACATGGCTTTGGGACATTCTAAAACACTTAATGTGGATGTAGCTACTATAACAGTGGCATTGGAGGCCCAATTCGGTAAGGCCTAATAAATACTACTAATGCTAATAAAAATTGTAATATTAATAACCTTATT